>NC_142120.1:26907500-27090000 GCF_056152115.1 Neolamprologus brichardi
ATGAAAAAATTCTGTAGAACACATGTGAGTCATCTGAATGTGCTTTCTGCACTAGTAAACCTGCAGTCGCAAGATTTTCAAAGCTGTCACATGCAAAGTTCGTACAGGTGTTTTTTTTTACACATCAACACTAAATGGATCAGTTCAAAATTATATTTCTGCACTGCAAAGCTACCAAAGCACTGTGTGATCTCAGTGCAAAGCGTGTTCACTTTATCAGAAAAATGCATATTTGGGAAACACCGTAGTGGTGACTTGGCTCGACACTGCTTGGTAATAGGGAAAGTGAGCAAAGTTCCTTTGCTGCGTTTGAGTGATTTGAAAAGACCTTATACATACGCATCATACATATCTGTGATCACACAGCCTCATCCCCCAAGCTGAAGGTTTAGTGCAATAAGAGGCTGTTATGTCGCACAGAAAAACCAACTTACACCTCCACTTTTCGCCCCATTGCACTATAGTGTTCTGTTCACCCCCTGCATCTTCTCCCACATCATTCCTACTAATCTTCCTCCATCTGTTTTTCAGTCCCATAAGTTAGTTCCAAGCAGCTTCATATCAATTACACATTTAGATACTTCATTAAAGATTCCTTTTGCCCTGGTTGTAGTATGCAATGATTTAAAGCCCAAACGTTCCTCTATGACACATAAACTGCAGCCCCACAGATGAAGATGGCCAGCTGTGCTGTGTCAGTAGTGTCAGCGCTCTCATCCACAGCCACAGAGTATTCAATAAAAATCTTTTCCCTTTTCCATCAACTCTGCTTGTAAATCAAAGACCAGATCACATATCCAATCAGCAACAGTATTTGTGCTTAAGCCAACATTTAAAAATGCTTGTGTTTTTCTGTGGACACAAGATGCCGCACACTTTAATCATGGACTATTTCAAAAGCTCTTCCTCCATCTTCTCTGCTACTACAAAACCTGCTTTCACAGCAGCTCTCTGGCTTTGCTTTGATGTGACATCAGATTATCAGATTCTTCTCAAACTTCCAAATTCTGCACCTACTGCTATGTATCCAAGTTTTTGTACTTGTCCCAATGTTGTGTTTCACAGCGCTGTCTTTATTCTTTAATTGCAGCCCTATTAGCTCTACAAACAAGGCACACAGGTTTACTGTCAATGTCAATAAAATGATACTATCCCTCCCTCCTGTTTTCAAAATACACTCTTAGCTTAGCCATTTCTTAGGGACTAACCTAAATGTCAATATACAGTGGGGCAAAAAAGTATTTAGTCAGCCACCGATTGTGCAAGTTCCCCCACTTAAAATGATGACAGAGGTCAGTAATTTGCACCAGAGGTACACTTCAACTGTGAGAGACAGAATGTGAAAAAAAAATCCATGAATTCACATGGTAGGATTTGTAAAGAATTTATTCGTAAATCAGGGTGGAAAATAAGTATTTGGTCACCTCAAACAAGGACAATCCCTGGCTCTCACAGACCTGTAACGTCTTCTGTAAGAAGCTTTTCTCTCCCCCACTCGTTACCTGTATGAATGGCACCTGTTTGACCTCATCATCTGTATAAAAGACACCTGTCCACAGCCTCAACCAGTCAGACTCCAAACTCCGCCATGGCCAAGACCAAAGAGCTTTCGAAGGACACCAGGAAAAGAATTGTAGACCTGCACCAGACTGGGAAGAGTGAATCTACAATAGGCAAGCAGCTTGGTGTGAAAAAATCAACTGTGGGAGCAATCATCAGAAAATGGAAGACATACAAGACCACTGATAATCTCCCTCGATCTGGGGCTCCACGCAAGATCTCATCCCGTGGGGTCAAAATGATCATGAGAACGGTGAGCAAAGATCCCAGAACCACACGGGGGGACCTGGTGAATGACCTGCAGAGAGCTGGGACCAAAGTAACAAAGGTCACCATCAGTAACACACTACAACGGCAGGGAATCAAATCCCGCAGTGCCAGACGTGTTCCGCTGCTGAAGCCAGTGCATGTCCAGGCCCGTCTGAAGTTTGCCAGAGAGCACATGGATGATACAGCAGAGGATTGGGAGAATGTCATGTGGTCAGATGAAACCAAAGTAGAACTTTTTGGTATAAACTCAACTCGTCGTGTTTGGAGGAAGAAGAATACTGAGTTGCATCCCAAGAACACCATACCTACTGTGAAGCATGGGGGTGGAAACATCATGCTATGGGGCTGTTTTTCTGCCGAGGGGACAGGACGACTGATCCGTGTTAAGGACAGAATGAATGGGGCCAAGTATCGTGAGATTTTGAGCCAAAACCTCCTTCCATCAGTGAGAACTTTGAAGATGAAACGAGGCTGGGTCTTCCAACATGACAATGATCCAAAACACACTGCCTGGGCAACAAAGGAGTGGCTCCGTAAGAAGCATTTGAAAGTCCTGGAGTGGCCTAGCCAGTCTCCAGACCTCAACCCCATAGAAAATCTGTGGCGGGAGTTGAAAGTCCGTGTTGCTCGGCGACAGCCCCAAAACATCACTGCTCTTGAGAAGATCTGCATGGAGGAATGGGCCAAAATACCAGCTACTGTGTGTGCAAACCTGGTAAAGACCTATAGTAAACGTTTGACCTCTGTTATTGCCAACAAAGGTTATGTTACAAAGTATTGAGTTGTATTTTTGTTATTGACCAAATACTTATTTTCCACCCTGATTTACGAATAAATTCTTTACAAATCCTACCATGTGAATTCATGGATTTTTTTTTCACATTCTGTCTCTCACAGTTGAAGTGTACCTCTGGTGCAAATTACTGACCTCTGTCATCATTTTAAGTGGGGGAACTTGCACAATCGGTGGCTGACTAAATACTTTTTTGCCCCACTGTATAAACTCTGACTTGAATTCATCCACATACTACTGAGTAGAGCAGGGCGATATGACCAAAAATATTTATCACGATATACATTTGAAAATTTGCGATAACGATATAACTGATGATATAATTGACACTAGACAAAATACTTTACAACTCCTCAACTTTATTAGTGCAAAAAACCCCATCAATGTATTTTCACTTAAACAAGCAGCTGTTTTGTGTGCATTAAAGTTAGATAAAAATGTAACAATGCAAATTCTTTGCTGACAGTTTAACCAAAAGGCATTTCCAGTGGAAACTGGCCGACATATCCTCAGCATAACCATGTATAATATCCACAAAACTTAAAAAGAGGTTATACACACACAATACGGTAATATTATGTTGAAGCACAGTACGTATCACTCCGCGAGGCTCCTGCCTACGATAGCCGTAATGCTCCAACAATCCATCAAGCGGTGCGGTTTCGTAGCGTAGCAAAGTCGTACTAAAACATTTGACAGATTTTCGAGCGCCGTGTACATAAAATCGTTTCGAGGTCAGTAAACAAAACCAGAATTCATACAGAAGGCACACGGGATTATAAGGGGCACTGTCGATTTTCAGAACAATCAAAGGATTGATTTTAAGTGCGCCGTGTTTTCCAAACAACACGGTAATAACAACGGCCCGCTAGCATGCGCTACCAAAAATAGTGCTTTGTTGTTCCACACCACTGAAGTTGCAGCATTTTTACAAACCAATTCTGGTTAATCTGTTTCATTTAACGATCCACTTTCACTCTTCTCATTCTGCGTCGCCGCCATGTGCGTATGTAAACATAGGCACTGCGCATGCGCGTTTTACCCATATTCTATCGCGATATGTCATTTTCCTATCGTTGCCCAAAATTACACCGGTATTACCGTGAACGGCATGATATAGCCCAGCCCTACTACTGAGTTACAAATGCATTATGGGACTGTTGTTTATACAAGTTTGAGTTATATGAGACAAAGATTGCTTTGGGATTTTAACTTTAAATTGTGGACTTTAGAAACTCGTCAGACTGGTGAGCTCCTGTGTTGTAAAATGACAAAACCATACATATGACCAGGATGTAAGCTCTTTATGCAGTGGAGTTGGATTTTTATGCTTTCCAAAGCAACAAGGAGATGAGGTCATGAGGATGGCTTTGGGTAGCAGCTAGAAGAAAGAAAAAAAAACGACCTTCAACAACATTTTGGAAAATACTTCAAGTACTTACTGGCGAGTTAAAATTCTAACACATTTAACTGCTGCAGTTACATGAGACTATACATCCTAGAGGGAAATCTTTGGGTTTTAAGTGGGCTGCAACACTGTAGTTACCCATAAGTAACTGTGCGTGTGTGTGTGGGTGTGGGTGTGTGTGTGGGTGTAGGTGTGTGGGGGGTGGGGGGTGGGGGAGACTGAATACCACCATTACATCTTGGGCACAGGGAAATTGTTGTGGCTTCTTTGACACGCATCAACAGAGAGCAAGGGGACTACACCCTAAAAAATTATGCTTTAAGTGTGTGCATTGCCATGAGATGCAAAGTTTCAAACTGAAGACTGAAATACAAAATTTACTATAATTTAAAATTGAAAAAAAAAATCACAGCACGCTATTAAATGTTACGTAACATAAATAATATACAGTGTGTGTTTGCAGGGAAAAAGATGCAGAAATGTGTGCACGTATCACAGAAAAATGGCTCAGAGTCACACAAGCGTGAATGTGAGCTTGAAGCCATTTATAATTGTTAACATGTTTGATGAGCAGGTGATCCCCATAAAAAGAGTCTGAGAAAATGTCAGGGAACATAGCAGTAGCAGTAACTAAAAATAAAGTTACCATTCTTTGTGTTTGTGAGGATCAGCCACAATAACACACCTTTGCCTAGCTATGTAGCTTCTCTCTGTATTACATCATACAGCTCCAGCAGATCCCAGAAGCAACGTCCGAGATCTCTGTTCAGAAGAGTGCAGTCCTAGGAACAGCAAAGAATTTCCCAGGCCTCTGGTAAAGGACCCGAGCTTCAGGGATAAAGTAGAGTGTGGGGAATGCAATTTTTTTTGTATGTATTTAATTATTTCTTTATTACGATAAAAGGCTGTATTGACTTAATGTCTGAATATAAATGAAATAAAGGTGAATATATTGAATGAAAAGTGATGTTACAGAAGCTCTGGCATCACCTGTTGTTTTAGATGCATAATGTTAAAACACGTCATGTCACAGTGTTACTTCTTGTTCGAGTTGCATGCTTTAAAATAGGCTGTAATAAACTGGCTATGCTTCAGCATCCTATTTGGACCTTTATGTTTTGCACTTCACTTCACTCAGTGATTCATTTCATTTTCTTTTTTCTTTTTACTTTAATGTCTACTTACTGTTAGCTGTTGGCATAAAAAATTACACTGTTAAGTTTGTAAGAAATAAGGAAAATTGGAATTTAATTTTACATAATCTTCCTTTAGGACTGCTAAAGGTTCTACGATGAAGCAGTAGCTACATTTGTCATCTGTAGTAAAACACTGAAGCATCTCTTTTATTAGTTTGGACAGTACATGCATTTTCCATGGAATTGTGTCTTATTTCTATTACTTAGGAATGCTGCACCACCTGCTGACGTAGGGCGTTTCCACATCTCTAGTTCTGTTTACTGTGGTCAACATCAGTTGATGACTTTGTAGACTTGTAGCTTTTCCCCGTCCTTTGTCGTTCACGCAGGGGAAAGATTCAAGTTAAATCCAAGTAAACGCGTCACTGCAAACCATGTGAAAATAGTTGGTCCACTTATATTCATTTATTTATCTATAGAGGCGTATGGACTGCCTATGTGGTGCTTCCACTGCTGGCCGAACCACCATAATTTCCCTATTAGTTAATTAAGAAACACGCCTGACTTAGCTGGTTATCATCACAGCTCAACACCTGTGTGTGTGAAACTGTGTCATGGTGACATTGCTTTGTTCAAAAAGAGCACATGTGCTTCATCCTTAATAAATGCTGACAGTTAAGCTGCTAGATTTGTATCACTCTGGGAATAGGAAACATCCGGCTCCACAGTAAAGAACTTGTTTAATGGGCTGTTGCTACCCGGAGCTTATCTTTCCAGGAAATGATGTGATGATTAAACAGCAGTAAGTTCAGAGGATTTGCAGCTGACCAGTAATGGAAATAATTTATAGTAACTGGTAGTTTTGTCCAAACTAGTCTACAAATTGATGATGTGACACGATGACTTGTGTTTCTAGAGTAGTGTCAACACTGCCTTTCGTTATGGTTTGCTGTGTGCCATTCACGGTCTGCTGTGCGTCTCTGGGAACAACAAATTTTATTGTATTTTACTGTTTATTGCACTGTAATCATAAACTTGTACATATGGGTTACTGTGTAGCATGGTTTGCAGGATTGCTGGTGGCTACTTTCAAGTCTTAAGCAACTTTTTTTTTGTTTACTTTTTTTTTAAAATCTCAGCTTATGGTTTACAGAGTTTAAAGGTTTGAGGTTAATTCTACACAGAGACACCTAAACATTCATGTTCTGTCATTTTTAATTCAAACGTTCACATCACCACATTGTCTGTGACCAGAACAGGTTGAAAAGCTGACAAACCAGAAAGCATGACGAGTTCCACCTGAACTACCTATTTGACTCACTTTATCTGACACCAGTGCGCTGTCACTGGCTGTGTGTGGACTCACAGAGCCAAAAACGTGTCCTCTGACGACATTCTTGAAAACTTGGAAGTATAGTACAAAGACAACTGAATAGAAAGAGCAGAAGCGTTTTCCCTTAAAGCATGAATGAGAAGCAAAATGAATTCCCTTTCTGGGAGAATTTCAATGTAAAATACAGAAAGAGCACATTTTTGGGATGGTGAATTACCGCCTTTCTAGCTCCTGGCAGGTGTAAGTGACACCGGCACACTGGAACTCCCAGAGAGCAGCCATTTGGCTTTTCTACGTTTAAAACCCGCCAACCAGCCAAATGGCTGGTACGCTTTTAGCTAATATCCTGAACTGAACTGTGAACTGCTGCTTTTGTTATGTAAATAAGGTGGTGCTGAGCCGTTAGGGTTAGCCTAACCCTAGGGTTAGGGTTAGCCTAACCCTAACCCACAAGGAAACTTGTGTTTCTGTTTGCCATCTTAGGGAGAAATCAACACACATGGGTGTATTTCCTTTGTTGCTGAGATTTATTGATAAAAACAGTACAAAAAAAACAACAAACAAAAAATGTATGGAGGGTTGTGTCCAAAGCAACTGTTCTTTTCTTGCCTTCTTCCCAGCCATATGAGAGTGAGCCAACTCTCTTGCAAATGTACTTCCCTTGCCAAGATATGGGAAGACATTGCAAATGTACTTGGATTTTAGGTCGCAAGCCACCCAAAACTTGATCCCAAACTTGTCAGGTTTACTTGCTATATACTGCAGGGTTAGGGTTATACTGTGGGTTTCACAGGTTTGCTGAGCAGCAGCCTAGTAAACCCCGCAAGATGACAATTTCATTGACCTCAACAGGAAAGGAGGTTCACAGCTTTTAGCAGCTCCCCACCCCCACACACTAACAAAGAGGCAGTTGGCAGTTAGAAATCAGCAATCATTCACACACCCCCACTTCTCAAGTAACAACCTAATTTACATATGAATTGATGCTAAAAGACTAGCCAGTTTAGATTCCACTTGGCTGACTTGGGCTTAGAAAAGCCTGGGACTTCCAGTGTTAACCCCACGTTTCCTCTCAAAATTAACCACGAACGAGGAGGTACTGACGCTTTCACTAGCAGTGACGATTAAAGTGCGCCACTGGAAAGCAAGGTTTTATAAACTGGGGTTTGTCCATCCCATCCACAGTGCAGTAACCTTACCTGCCCGGTGATGCCGGTGATAACGGCTACTTTCTTCTCCTTCTTCGGCTCTCCATGAACATCGGAGCTAACGGTGGCAGCCTCGAAGCACTGAGCCATCTCTGACCGGGTGAATGTTTACGGTTTGCTGCCTCACTGACCAGCCGGACCCAGCAAAAGGCTTCCGTCAGTTTACCGTCTGAGTACCACCGACCCCCCCGCCGCATCCGTAAACCAAGCTGGAAACCGCTGCACGCTGTTACGTATGAGGAAGCGTGATGAAGTTGGCCAATGGGAACCGAGCGAGAAGAAGCAGTAAAAGACTCTTGCCTAAAGAGAGGAAAGCCTGTGAGCGCTAAATAGTTTTTTCTTGCAACAGCGTCACTAGAAGGACGGAGGGAGAAATGCAACCAATAACTATTGTTTCTAACAGCTAAGAAAAAGACTTTTGAACACTTCGCAAGTATTTGTTCACAATATAGGCCATAGCTCACAAACCTGAGGACAACTGAAACTTTTAAATGTAGTTTGAAAATAAAACATTTTAGTGTCGTGATCCTGATTATTTTATGTTTTGTTTATATATAGGCAGCACAGTGTGATTAGCACTGTTGCCTCACAACAAGGAGGTCCTGAGTCTACGGTGGACCTTTGAGGTCAAATACACTTCACCTGAAGAAAATACCAACAAATAGGAAAAACTCTTCAAAGACCCACAAAACAAACACTGGAAGTTGAATACAACACAATGGAAATGAAGAAAGCAAGGGTGAATATTTACGGCCTGGCACAAAAGTGAGGAAAAACCTCCACAAAAACACAAAAAACTGTATGTTTTTAGGGTGACAATAGCATGATAGAACAAAGGATAAAAGGATGATAAAATGATAAAAGAAAATGACTAAAAGAAAACACCCATCTACAGTATTGTATGAATCATGTCAATAAAATACACATTAATTTGGATTACTGTAGTAAACAACATCATCAAAGCCAAGAATAACCACACCTTAATTTAATTTTAATTATGCACTGATTTATTCATTCACATAATCAGTTACTGATTAAGGAGTGGGCAATGGTGATAGAAGTCAAAAACCCTGTCAGTATGATTTCAGCCAATGTTTAAATAAATATGATGGGAGAGTAAATGCTTACATTAACGTTGTTGCTATGTTTTCAAAAGACAGGACTCATTGTTCTCATAAATACTGGGGCAATGGTGACTTTATTCCTTTTTTATTGAGAAATAATATTTATTCCACTGTGTCTGGACACTCCCAGGAGGGCCACAAAAATTGATTAAATAAATACATCAGTAAATAATACATGAAATGATTAAAATGAGAATGATAAAATAAATTCATTAATATATCAATGATTAATTAAAATGTAATTCAGATGGTTATTAATCGTTTTTAATTAGTAATTAAGTGTTTTAAATGTTTTCATTTAATACATGTATTAAATTATTATTTTCTGTTTCCGTTACATAATGAAAAACTTAAATAATTATTTAATGATGTGTTCAATGATTAGATATTTGATTTTGGCACTCTTAGTCCTCCATAAAACTCCATCTGTTTTTGTTTTTTTCGGTGGTACCCACTTCTGCTTTGAAGAAAACCCTTTTACGTGGTACAGAGGAAACAGGAGTGCACAAATAACCCCCAGCAAGCCTATATGGGATTAGATATATACACCCCTGTCTAGATGATACCCGTAGGTGAGGTTTGTTGTTGTTGTACCCAAGCTGCTTGGCATACACCTTGGAATGAAAAAATGACTTGTGAACATTATAGTAATAACATTTAATTATTTTTAGGCATATTATGTCTAATACTTTATTAGGAGAGATCGGCTCAAAGTGTTGCCATACCGGGAGAAACACTTCTCCTTTCAGCAAGCTCCATGAAAAAAGCTCGAACACTAACAAGCAATTTTTGTGGTGATGTAGTGCACTTCACGTCACTTGTCCATAACGAAGCAAGCCTGGGTACACACCTCACAAAAGTCTTCCTAGTGCACAGTGTAAGACACACAGCCAGGGGCGATAGGTCAGACAATCAATGTATTCAGACACTGGATACATAATATAACTGTAATAAGTTGCTTGAATTTTTAAAAATCGCCAGTATATGTTTCAAAGAACATTACTGTTACAACATAACATGACTATTTAAATGTTTTACATTTATATTTTCATTTTCTATTTCTACATCTGTCTCTTCCAGCACTACTCTCACCTTCTCATCCTCTTCCTCCTCACCATACCAGTATCTCTTGTTTTTTTCAGACTCTAGTCATCTAAGCCAGTAAACAACACCAAAGAAGAATCAACAGCACAATAAGCTCTTTGGCCTTGGCCTAACCCACAAATGCATTGTCCTTAAAATGTGGCTTCATTTAGGGGAAATAAACATAAACAGGCTTTCCAATGGTACAAGATGTATTAACAAAATTCCTTACTCTTGCTTCTTTTAAAAAAATATATATAGAGAGAAATAAATTTTATATGAACCAAAATTACAAATTTGTTCCAAGGATGTTAGCCTAAACTGTGAGTGAGGATGCATAATGAAGTGAATTGAGTAGGTTTCCATTTGATGCAAAGCAGATGCTGCCAAAAGCCTGGCATCTTAATCTTAGAAAAAAACCATCATGCAAATATCACAACTTCAGTGAAGCAACCAAATTTGCTCAAATATTCCTTGCAAAGCCAACGAAAAGTAGAAAGTGATCCAGATCCACATCAAAATGTAATGGCTTTTATTTTTTGCTCACGCTGAATTACCAAATTTCTTCATATTTCGCTAGAAAATTAGACAAACAGATACAGAAAGAAACAGAAATGGCCACATATCTCTCCCCACATAGCAACTTGGCTGAAGTTTGATTGTCTCCAAATCTGGAAAAATGTGTTTTTCTAACTCAAAAGACATTTCAGAGAAATTTCAGAGGAAAGTCTATGTGTGGGCAGTTACATCTGTCACAGAATTGGTCTCTCCAGGGGCCAAAATAAATACAATTCACGACCAGAACTTGATATGTTGACCCAGAGAGGGGAGTCATTTGAAAAGATGATCCACAATGACTTAAGACAGTATCTTAAAAGAAGCAATCAGAGCTGCTCTTCATCTCTTATTGTTCTTGTACATTTGATCATGTATGACAACATCTGCTCCAGCTGAGAGTGTCAGTAGCCTCGAGAAAGTGCTCTCTTTCTGCTCAGCTTTTCTGGGAGCACAGCATGGTGGGAGGTGTGATTTCATTAGAGTGTAAAGTAAACATCATGATGAAAAAAGGAAAAAAGAAAAGAAATGTTCCCTGGGTCCTGAGAAGCACAGCAGTCTGACGATCCACCCAGCCTGATCAAACAAGAACAACACACAGCTCTGTTACAGCCCGAGGCTCCTCACTTGTTTGGGCAGCAGGTGTCTTGCTGTGAGTTTCCAGATATTTGAGTGACTGTGTGTGCACTGCTGTGCAGAGAGCTTCATTCTTCACACGTGTGTCGAGTGTGCAGAAACACCACAGAGTGCAGGTCTGAGTTCAAGTGAAAGAACTTGAGATCAGATGGTCACTTTGATAGGATATCTAGCAATTCCTTCTTGGCAACTGAAAAGAACATTTCTCAGGAGTTTGAGTCGTTAATAGTGGGCTCTTTCAGGATGACAAGGCCTCCAGAGATCTTTTTGAAAATAAAGAAAAGTTGTAAATTAGGACAGCGCCTGTATTTTGAATAAAGAAAATGAGCACAGAGAAAGAAGTTCTTTGCCAAGGTCAGTGTCTTATCTTACAATGGTATCCACAGTAAACAAAAATTCCATGAAGTACCCTTTGACTTTATAACAGTGGGTGTGGCAGCGATTATAAAGTTACATCCACAAGCACCATGCAGCTGACAGAGAAACTGGGAGACACATCACACTCATACAGTAGCAACTTGTCACACAGTAGGCTTTTCTGTCATGGTCCTGAGTCTGAGGACTCGGTGTTTTGTTTCTTTCTATTATTCTTTGTTCTCGGTTATTCTGTTTTGTCTTTTGTTTAGGGTTGCTATGTGTTAGTGTTTTTGTTTCATGCCTGCCTGTGTTCTGTCTGTCCATGGTATTATTGTGTCTGCTCATGAGTCTGCCTGTCAAGTTCAGTGTCCGGTCTGGTTCTCTGTGTCTGTTAGTTTCCTGTTTTATTTTGAAAGTTCATGTCTCATGTCAGTGTGTTCAGTTTTACCTCTCCCCTGTCTCGTTAGCCTAATTGCTCCCAGCTGTGTCTCCCTCCTGTGGCCCATTCCCTGATTACTCCCCATGTATTTAAGCCCTGTGTTTTCCTGTGCTCTCTGTCGCGTCGTCTGATTGATTCCATGTCTGTCTGTATTATTCTGTTACCCGGTACTCATTCTGCGTCTCCCTGCCATCTCTCTTTGTGCATTTTGTTCCTCCTCCCGTGAGTGTCTGGTTTAAGTTTTGTTCGTTAGTTTTCCCAGTTTAGGTTTGTTTTCTCCCTGCTCTGCTCTTCTTGTTTTGTCACCTTCTCACCGCTGTAAATAAACACTCACTCGCACCCCAGCCAGTACCTGCATTTTGGATCCTTTTTCAATACACCACACGACTGCCCCCCCAGCCGTGACATTTTCCAGAAGTATACTCTGCTTTATCTTTTTTCTGAGACCAGTGAAGCCTCACTTTACTAAATAAATATTACGTTATATTTAATAAGACTTAAAATGATAAACTTCTCAGGAAATTGTTTACTGAGGTCAAAGGTCAGTCCATCCTTCTAAAACTCCCTCCTACTGCTCCTACAATTTTAGTCATATTTCAATGAAACTTGTATCAGGTAATGACTTCCAAGGTTAAATGTGGTTTACTGTGGTATTCCACATAAATACAACTGTTGATGTACCAAATAAGTGTTTTTTTTAGCCAACTGGATCAGTGGGACCAGTGGAAATGATGACAAAATGACCGTTTGTATTAAATGGAAACAGAATTATTAATGAATGCGAGTGTGTTGCCTGGCTTAGAGGAAACATTTGCATCCGGTCTCTAGGAATCTTCTCACAATAAGACGTTCTAAGTGACTGAGTCATCAATGAATTTTCAGGATCTTAGTTGCCTTTGTAACTTCATTCATTCCTTTCTTACTGCCAGTGAACAGTGCTGTCACAAAGAACAATGTACTGGTCAGCCAGAGGTAGTACAGGAGAGGCTAGTGTGGAGCCTGAGGCCATGTTAAGTCCATAGAACCTAGCAAATGTGCACGATGTTGCCCAGGTTGCTCCTGCACATTTGCTAGATTCTCCACTAGTGTAACATCTCTCACTCCCAGATGTGGTGGCAGTGCAACATGTCATGCATGGATTGGAGACTGGGTCCAAACCGTTGTCCCATGCATTAACCCCAACAACTCTTATACACCGTCCATGTTAAAAGAGTAAGG
This sequence comes from Neolamprologus brichardi, assembly GCF_056152115.1. NCBI lineage: Eukaryota > Metazoa > Chordata > Actinopteri > Cichliformes > Cichlidae > Neolamprologus > Neolamprologus brichardi. The sequence continues at coordinate 26,920,621 of NC_142120.1, forward strand.
TATCGTTAATAGAAGGTTCAAAGTCAGCGAAGAATGACAGACCCCCTTGTGGCCATGCATCCCAGCCGGGACAAAAGCTCCAACCTCCTTGAAAGATCCTGTGGGTCCCTGCTCAGCAGACTGAGAGGTGTCAGGAACCAGATGTCCGAAGCCACCAAGAAAACCCTGTGGCTAAATGCATCACACTGTTAAGCAAGCAAGTGAAGTTTGCGGACGACACTACAGTGGTGGGTCTTATCACCAAAGGTGATGGGACGGCCTACAGGGAGGAGGTCAGTGCCCTGACCCACTGGTGTCAAGACAACCATCTTACCCTCAACGTCGCAAAGACAATCAAATTGAAAGTGGACTTCCGGAGGTGCAGAGAAGTACACACCCCCATCACCATCAACGGCACTGCTGTGGAGAGAGTGAGCAGCATATATATATATATATATATATATATATATATACACACACACACACACAAAGATTATATTTAGTATACACATTCAGTAATGCGCATACACTCTTATATTGTACATATATTTATTCATATAATTCTCAGATTTACCCATTCTTATATTTTGCTTGTTCTTATGTTATTGTATTTTTACACACCTCTGTTGCTTGTGAAGCTCGCACACAAGAATTTCACTCACATGCACTGTATCAGTGAGCCTGCACATGTGATGTGACCATAAAAGTGATTTGATTTGAAGCACATTAAGCATAAAGGAGACTCCCTGGCTAGGCACTGGTGAGAGCATCTACCCTTAGTGGGGCGCCGGCCTATACCAAGAAAAACCATAGATGGCAGAGTTGTGCGCTTGGACAGAAAGATGTCCAACCAGGCTATGTTGTACTGATTCCAAATCATTCGCACTACTCGTGGGTGCAACTTAGGGGACTCTGTGGCAAGAGTGTCAGTCTGTCATGGTTTTTTGGTCTGCCCGGGAGATGCATGGTTCTCAGGGAAGTAAACTGTAAACGCACTCATGTTAGAAACCTCTGGGCTAAGTGACTGAGTGACCTCGTCACCCAGATGGTTTATGTGAAAGTCTGCTGAGGTGCTGTCTGTTCAAATGAGGACGTGGTTGCCCTAGATGTCGGGAACTCTTCTCCCTGGGGTGGCTGTAGCTCCGGAGCTTCTACTGAGGTAGTATTTACTGACTGGAAGGTTAGTGGTTTGATTCCTTGGCTCCCCCAGTCTGCATGCCAACTGTCCTTGGGCAAGATACTAACCCCATTTGCCCCTGAAGAACTCCCCCTATCTACTGTTAAAATCTTCTGTTTATATGTGCCACCGATTGGTAGGTGGCTGATTGGAAATTTGCAGGCTACACCAAGGTCCAGTGTTAAAACTATTTTAAACTGCTGTAATGTAAAACTACTCCAAGAAGGATTTATGTCTCGTTGCTGCTGTCTTACAGTTTATCCATCTTTAAGTATATAAGCTCTTACATTTTTCATGTCCTTGTGTTGCATTATCTGCCCCTCCCTCTCCCATTACTGCTTTGTGTATTTTCCCAAGTCTTCAGACACTAATAAACATTTCAGATTTCATTGAGATGAGGCTGGGGAATGAGCAAGTGAATTTTCGTTGGTCTTGGATGTCCTCTTCCTTTCCTTTTCCCAGAGCCTTGCTCGCACTTCAGTTTTGATTTACGCTGATAAAAAGTGGCTCATTCTGGTACAGCAATCAGATATTTTGATGGATGTGAAAAGATCCCCGAGTTGATTGCAATTCGAATTTCAGCAGGTCACAGGGTGGTTTTATGTGACAATGTAAACTCACAACCCCAGCCTTTTATCTGGTGGATTTATGAGAAAAATGTAATTCTCAGCTGGAAAACTCTCCGCTAACTCAGCATATCAACTAATCAGTGAATCGCCCTCATTCTCATACTGTTTTTTTTTCCTCTCTTTTTTTGTTTTTAACTTTGACCCATAAAATTGGTTATCTTCTCTTTGTTGGACTGTCATTTTTCTTTTGCAAATAGCCAAAAATCCCTCGCTGTGCACAGGGACATGTTTGTTATTGCTGGAGGATGAGACTGAGGGGGACTCAGATGGAACTCAGTTGTTAAATGAGGTTTGGATTCTCAGCAGCTGACTGTGTGAAGTAATGATGCTTCCAGCCGCTGATTTCCCGTAATGCTGCATTAATCACTGGACATACAATCCTTAGTAGGGATTTAAGCACAGAATCTCATGAGTCATATCAAATATTTAAATACAGTTACATCCTTTCAATCATTTGCTATTGTGCAGTCTTCCTTTGGCTTGGGTTAAATATTTTGACAGTTTTTTAAAGTGGGATTTTGGAGATAAGTGGATTAAAACGGCTAGTAAAACTAGGAGACAGGGAACAACGGAAAACGAGTAACTTTTAAAAAAAAATTAAACACTACGTGTGGTCTGTGCATAGTGAAATTAAAATAATGGGAATCACATCTGAAACAGTCAAAGAGGCCTTCATACAAATCTACACAAGGCCAAATTTAGCAACCTACAGCTACTTTTGGTCTTAAGAATTGCAGATACACTATAGATTACAAGGATTAAATGTGACCTTAGGCGTGTTTTCACGATTTTAGGTACATTTCTCTTTCTGCGAGGCTGTAGAATGCTGATTTGTAGTAATTGAGTAATATGAAAATTAAGTAGTTAATATACCTCAAATACAAATAATCCTTTACGTTTCTCTCCTTACCCTATTTTGTATCTGGTTCACATTCTGAGATGAAAGGGTCAAATATCTGGTGACTTTCTTTTGGTTTGTTTTGTTTTTTGGAAACATGGAAAGAGTCAGGATGCATTTATAAACTTATAAAAACATAAGAAATTATAACATGTTCAATTAAGAAGATTTTGTAGCAGGACAATCATCCCAAATGAACTTTAAAACTCAGAAGATTAAAGATGACCAAAGAATGCATTTTCATGGACTTTCCTCTACATGCGCTTGTAGTTTCAATGAATCAGTGCTTCAGTGCTTGCTCTACCTTCTTTATCTTTATAGATATGACAGCGTACATAAGACAGGAAAGGGGGGACCTAGACCACTGTATTGAGGACTAGAGGCTTTGTTACATGGGTTACCTACTCTGCTGAGAGCAACAGGGGTGCCCTACTTTAGAACTTTTTAAAAAATCAAAGCAAATTCCAAAGCAGAAGTATCTTTACTGTCATATTTGTTTTTCAATTTCCAAAAATACCCAGTAAGTAAGATGCACTATGAATCTTGTCTGGTGTGAGTTATTTATTAACATAATAATATTTCATAATTACTGATCTCTCATCATTGCACAAGAATACCTGAAAAAGAAATAATAAATTCAAATGCACAAGTATTGAATTCACAGAGCTTTTCTGCTTCCAAATGGAAAAGCAAACAACTGAGCGTTGAATTCACATTTAGTTTTCATCTCCTTGAAAGGGATGACAAAGCAATGGCTGGTGTCTTCTCTGCTCTGTTGTTGGCTCTCCATCAAACTGAGCTGCACAGATGCACTTACCATCTGTACATAACTACATTAAAACCTGCTCTTCTCCACTGAAAAAAATCACTTATTGAATAAAAGCTCTTCAAGTACATTCTGGTGTTGAACCAGTAAATAAATGAACATAAGAATCCACTTCAGTCATGAAAATATATATATATATATTATTCACAGGTAGTATTCTGTTGTTCGTTATGCCTTCATGGAAGGTGAAAGGGCTACTCCTAACTGCCGAAGCAAGACAAGGTGGTGGCATAAATGCATACAGAAGGTGATGCGGGCTTAAAAATTAGGGTGAACGATGGCACAAACCAAGATATATTCACTGGCTCACTGATCCCTAACATTTTGTCACTCCTCAACGGGAAGTGAGGGTATGCAGTGCTGTGCTGTACACGAAATAAATTAATCAGCTATGACTTCAAATTCAATCAAATTCTAAATATACTTAAACTTATGTTCAAGAAAAAAAACATTTCGTTTTTATAAGACTTGTAAATTAAAAGAAAAAAAATCGCAAAAATATATTATTCAAATAAGAGAATTCAGTCTATATTGTGTTTACAAATGTTTTCTGACTCTTAGAGAAAATAAATGAAGAAAGTGCAAAGCATGCAAGAAAACAGGACAATATGACAAACTGTGGCTGAATAACAAGGATGGTTTGATGCTATACACAGCTGATCTGTCACATATGTGGAAGCAGACAGGTCACGTGGCCTTTATGTGTCCAACAGTTTGGGTTCTTCATCATCAGTGTTTTCAGACACTACAGAATAGGAGTGTCTGTTATTACCGTGCATCACACTATCTGGAGTCAGAACTGCAAGATATGGAGCTATGCAGAAGACGGATGGAGGAGAGTAGTTATCAAGTTCATACACAGGTACAGCAGCATTGGTCCAGTGTTGGGCTCCAGCTCCTTTCATTATCAAAAGGCATGCCGAGGGTCTCACATAGTTTCTAAGAGGAAAGCAAACAATATGTTTGGCTTAATAGAAGAAAAGTTGAGAAACTGAATAGGCTCTTTGGGTTGAAAATTAATTAAAACATTTATATATAAGCTAACAGGAAAACGAAGACAAAAATCTCTTACTTGTCTTACTCTCTGAAGGAGGACCATGCGTGGAGTGGCACTTAGTTTTCTGCAGTAAGAGGATCCAGGAAAACAGTTTGTTATTACACTCTTTGAATTAGGATAGCAAACAGGGTTCAAAGATGCATAACACAAACACTTTTAAGTCTTCCTTTCATGTTTACAATAGATATTACACACATATTGGTTAATTTGCTTACATGCAAAATTTACATCTAATGTTGTTACATAAGTTCAAATCTAATCAAGTGAAATTTACTTGAATGGTACACATTCATATTTGAATTAATACTTTACTTAATACTGAACTTTTGATCTTATATATTTCAGATGCATTTTACTAAAGAAAAAAGAAGCAGTTTTAAAATTTGTATTTTGTATTATTCACTGTTTACTATAAAGTAAATTTTGCTGTAAGGTGAATTTCGTATTTACCTTGCGATTTAGTTGATAGTGCAGACTCCGGTCTGACAGCCAGGGATGTTTGAGGGACTCTGTTGCGCTCATCCTCCAGCTCTTGCTTTTCACCAGAAGACGTGTGATAAAGTCTTTAGCTTCATCTGAGACGTCTTTAAACTCCTCTTCCTCAAAGTTCCACTCACAGGCCAGGATGTTGTTCAGCGTCTCGTTGTCATCATCCCCCAGAAACGGAGACAAGCCGCTGAGTCTGGACATTAAGAATAATACAGACGTCAGGAACCGTACAGGTTGTGTCTCTGTGTGTGCACTGAATGAACTCCTTGACTCACAGCATATAGGTGATGACTCCAAGACTCCACATGTCCGTGGGGAATGACACAAACTCGTAGTTGATGACTTCAGGAGCTAAAAACTCAGGCGTTCCAAAGTTGACCTTTAGCTTCTCCCTAGGCTTATACCTGTCAGAGGAACCAGATCCATAAGAGAAAAACATACTCAAATAAACCAGTGCATGAAAGATGAGGTGACTATAAATCTTACCTCCTGGCAAGGCCAAAGTCAATGATTTTAATCTTGTTAGTAGCTCTGCTGACACAAAGAATGTTCTCAGGCTGAAAAAGAACACAGATTCTGGTGTCACATATACCGTGTTTTAGAGGCCATTCTTCTTTTTGGCATAGGTGCAAAAGATAAAGAAAAGAACACAGACAACACCCTAAATTTTATTTCATTAACAGACATGGGAGCTTTTATTTTGAAACTTTATAAACTTGTCTTTTCATTAGGCTGTTTAGGCTCCAAATGAATGTTGTAACATATTGAAAAGTAAATAAAAATACTGAAAGAGATTATTCCTACTGTGATGTGAAGACTCAAGTAGGTTTACCTTGAGGTCGAGATGTAAGATGTACATTTTATGCATGTACTGCAGCCCTTCACAGATTTGCCGTATAAACAGCACCGTGTCCAACTCTGTGAGGTTGTAGTTCTCGTCAATGATGCGGTCAAACAGCTCCCCTCCTTCCACACTACCACACAAAGAGAGACACTGTTACAGCCAGTCCGAGTTTGTAGAGGCTCTTTTTGTATTGTCACAGACACCTTGAGACAAACTTACTATTCCATGACCAGGATGATGTCGTTACGCGACTCAAATGCAGCGTATAGCTGAATGAGGTTGGCGTGATTCAGCTGGTTCATCACCTGGATCTCATTCCTCACCACCTCCTTATAGACGGAAATGAAATGTAAATCAAATTTAAAATCACATATAGGAAAATGACACGTAAATATGGAAGTTAATGAATGACAAAACTATATTAATTTTAATTCAATTGTATTTTTTAGAGCCAAATCACAAAAGTTGCATCAAGGAGCTTTATATTGTAGGTTAAAGACTCAATAATACAGAGAAAACCCCAACAAACAGAATATCAGCCATGAGCAGTACTTGGTGATAGTGAAAAGGAAAAACTGCCTTTTAACAGGAAGAAACCTCGAGCAGAACCAGGCTCAGGGAGGGGCGGGGCCATCTGCTGTGACCAATTGGGGGTAAGGAGAGGAAGACAAGAAAAGGCAGTCTGCAAGATTTTTAAAGCTTGCAAGGAATACATTATGAACACAAATAACTAATGCTTGTCTTGAGGATTTTCAGTGTGTAACATATCAGCTTTTGAATTTGTAAAAAAAAAAAAAAAAAAAGACCTTAAAAGCCAAGTGCTGGTTATATTTTGCCTTATTGAAGCATGTCAAAAATAGCAAGAGTGCCTTTTGCTTCACTGCACGGACAAAATCACAATCATTCCTCTTTGGTCCCTCATATCATAAAACTGGAGCGATCAAACAGGCAGGGTCCTTTCTATGATTTAAGCTACTGCAGACTGCTATAGAAAGGTTGGTTTGGTCAAGATGGTATGTTAGGGACGAGGTAGATCAAATCCTTCGTGGCAGTTTTTGCTTGTGGTTCAGTTTAAAATGTTCAATGGAAACAGAAGTTACAGACATAAGGGACTTATTAAAAAGTAAATATTTGTATTAGCAGCATGCAACTCATAGCAGCCTGTACTGCAGCCATTCGGGGGCATAGTTAGATACAAATAAGACAAAACACATGTACAGTCAGACACAAAGTGCCAGCTGTGGGCCATTTGAGGATCTGGCTACAAGTTTAATGAGCTTTTTAAATACTTCAGATTATAATCTAACCACACAGCTATACTCCGACATCTGATCTCCACCACATATCTAGTTGACTGAGAGAAATAAAGACACAGTGAGGCTGACAAATGTCCATTACCTCAGCGCGTCTATTTTTAAAATCGAATCCTTTATAGTGCAGTGATAAAAGTGACCATGTATTAGACTGTCTGAGAAAACTGGCATCTCAGCAGCATCGCTAAACCTGGATTCTGTTTCGTATTCAGCATTAACCAGCCAATCATTGCTGCACCTTCTCTTTCTGGCTCCGGGCTTTGATGATCTTGGCAGCCAGAGTCAGACCAGACGAGTTCTCTACGCACTTGTGGACTTGTCCAAAACGTCCCCTAATGAAAGAAAAGCAAACACACGGAGGAGTTAGAGGTGTGGACAGATGGGATGCAGAGCCGGAGAACAACCGTTCTGTAAATTGGATTTTTATTATTAAAAACAAATATTTCTGGCGCTGAAATATGATGTTTCATGTTTGATGGTATTTGCTGCTCAAGAGTATTTGGATACGGTTTTGATTGGTTTTGTTCAGGATCTCTTTAATGTTTATGTCGGACCACTTAAACAAAGGGGTTTTATAAATCAGCTGCCATTAAAAAGCTGAAAATTCATTTAAATATCAAAATAACAATTTGTTTGTGACTCTTACTTATGTCTATACATTATAATAGTTTATTGACTCGTTTAGAAATTCTGGCTATGCTCTTGTGTAATTTGACAAATGTGTTCGCGTGCTAAGGAGTAATCTTCTATTTGAGAGGCAGGATTTAGCGCTGGTCTGTTACATCAGAGAGCCCCCTGAGGGTCAGCACCATTTGCCCTTTGGGGGGCAACTAAAATTATTAGCGCAGGGTGTGAGATCGTCTGTTATTTCATTATTGAGGGCCAGTGCACACTAAGCATCTGTGCCTGTAACTGAGTGAAATGAAAATAAAGTGCTGTAATGAGAGATGAATGTTCTGAGTGTTTCACTCACCCTCCCAGGACCTCCTCTCTGTTGATAGTGTAATAGGTGGCGATCTGGTGGGGTTTGGGAGTAACGATGCGGTGGTCGAAAGGTGCTAGCGGTGGAGGACTTGAGTCTAAAGAAGAAATGAAAAAGAAAGGCAAAGAGAAGACAAGTTACTGTTAGAGTGCAGAGAGGGAACGGAAGGCTGAGGAAGAGGTCTCAGCACCCAGAAACAAAGTAGTTTAAAATAGCAGCATGCCAGCGTCTCATTATGTGCTCCGCCAGCTGTGCTCGCTGACATGTTAGTGACGCTCGCACAGGCATGTTGTTATGACACTGAAGCTGATTTAAAGTCTGAGGAACGCAGAGGCAAATGTCATAAAGTAACTCATCGAGCTGAGTCTACACGGAGAGCCTAAAGGATGCATGAATACTGCGCTGAGCAGTCCAGGATTTTGAAACACTGAGGTCATGAAGCCTAAATGCATCTTTTATGGATAGCACTGGAAATAAAAAAAAAAATACCTCAAAGATGCACTATGAAAAGCATCTGACCTTTTTTTGCCAACTGTCACATATCTTTTATTTGCAGCTTATAGCAGATTCAAACAACAGAGGTTGACCTAAAGTGCTTTTTTACATCTCCCCCCCAAAAAAATACATTAAAGCTGAAAGGTGTGTTTTGTTGTGTTAAGTAAAAATCACTGTGTTTTAATGATCATTAAAATGTGTTTTAAGGTTTTCAGATTGTTGATGATTCATCTCATTCATCATGAAACCCTGTCCTCCTCTAATAGTGCCCTGCATGTTCTTGGGATTGGATCAATATTGAAATTTGCAGTATTGCACAGCAGTACTTCTTGATCTTTGTCAGTCTGTGGTCTCTACTCCCTCACATACACATTGATAAGATACTGCATGTATACAATATATTGACTGACACTGACGGTGATTCAGAGGCCTAAATTTCAAAACACAAGTTCCTGAAATCGTTCCTTACCTGATTTCTACAAACACTCCCATTTACATGTCGTAGCATTAGTTGTAGAAAGCAACAGTCTACACCCCAACCTCCCTGGACACTTCAGAAAAGAAGCACTCACACACTTTCTTACCAATAATAAACTCCTTTATTTCCTCCGCCGCCTCCCCTTCGTTTTCTGTCTTCGCTTGGTCACATATGGAGACCTGTGGCTCGGCTCCCTCTACGACCTGTCCATCAGCCCTTTCCACTTTACTGTCCTCCACCCGGCTCTTTTTGAGGTCGTCTTTTCCTAGGTCTTCTTCCGGGACATGGCGTTTGCTACAAGTGGCCACATCACCAGCCTCCTCGGAGCTTCAGAAAGAAAGGCATAGAATATGAATGTGTGATGTGATTTGAAGTTCCCCTTTTCCTCCCCCAACAAAAGAATTTCCTCTTAGCTGGCTTAATGATCCAAAGAAGTAAAAGTAAAGAAAATAAATAGTTAACTTAATGAATTTAATAGCAAGTAGCATAAAGATATATGGTAGCTTTGCTAAGACACACCTGTCATACTGAAGCACAGAGGCCCTGCAGATCCAGGCTTTTTCTGATTTTGATGATTCTTCTCTATGCGTTGTCTTCACATCATCTTTCACTTTTCCACGATTTTCAAGACTAACATCTTCTCCATTTTGCTTTTCTTCTTCTTTTTCTTGTTCTTCTGGCTCAGAGTCTTCAAATATACCCCCCTCTCCTTCCTCATCCTGTCTTTCCTCAGCCTCCTCCTGCCTTTCGTCTGATTGGGCAACAGAGGTCTGTCTTCCACTTCTTCCATCCCCCTCAGCCTCTATGTTTATGTGCGAATGCTCGGTGTTCTGCCTGTTGAGCTTTTCCACCTGTTCCTGGAGCACAGGCTCATTCAGGGAGGAGGTGTCTATAGTGAAGAAAATACACGGATACAACCAGATGTTTGGTGAAAACGCTGTATTATATTTACTAAAAATGAATGTAATCAGATGATTGATAATCCTCAGATAGATGGAATTCACTCATCACATATTTACATCTTATGCTAGTCTGGGTGGTCACTTGCTCGATAAGTCTGGCCCAATTCAGATAAAAATCTCACATCATCCTCTGGATAGTTTGTTGCAGAGTGTTGTAAAGACACGAGTGCAGATCCGGTTCTCAGATCCATATTAAAGCTGTCAAGCTAGGACCTAAATTCTGATCTGTCATCTGTGTTTCAGATTTTGCTCATATATAAATTTATTATGCAAGCTTGACATGTAAACATGGGGGATTATTGCAGACAAATACTGTTTAAATTTTATTCACTTTGCCTTTTGTGTTCTGACTGTTTACATGTTGGTCAATGTGAATGTATCCTATTTATTTAGATACTGTTTCATTCTCCTACTTGGGTCTCTTATACTGTCTTCCCTCACTTTTGCCAGATTGCTATGTCTTCAGTGTCTTTTTGCATTTTCTTCTCCTCATTGCCTGAATTTGTAGTGTTGTTTGATTTCTCATATATTTAAATAAAGGCTGAACTGCCTCTTGTCTCCCATTTGTGCTGTTATCCTTTAAACATGATGAAAACTGCATTTATGTCTGCCAAAAAGTCAGCAGATGTAGCAGTGCAGCCATGCAAGACTTCCAGGGATCATTACATAGTTTGTCTACATACAAAATGTACATTTTTTAAAGGCCTTCTTAATATGTTTCCCATCATTTACTTATATTTTATGTTTTTATGCTAAACAGAACACATATTTTATATTACAAAAACAATTCTCAGAAATCCTGAACTGGTCTCCCCGTTATATTCCATGATGTACATATATTTCAGATTTATGATGTATTATATGCAGATAACGAGTTTAGAAATTTTGTGGTGGGCTCTGCATAAACTTGTGATTGTGGATTGTGTAATATCTTGTTTGAGTTTACCTGACGTTTCTTGCGGTTTTCTCTTTTTCTGGGCCTTTAAACCTTTCAGGCTCAGCTTGGCTTTTTCCTTATCATCCTTTGCCTGGATGTTAACAGAGGAAAGAAAGATCAGGTTTTAGACATTGTGCGTAACATTCAAAAGTGGGACAAAACCTCATAGAAAGGAAAATTGCTGATAGATGCAGATATTTCCATTTGTGCAATAATGTGACAACAAGCTTCAAAGCAGTCTCAGTTTCTGTTGCGAAGGTTTTCCCTCATAACTCAAGTGTATTGATGTCTTGCTCAGCAGATGCCTCCTTCTGGCCAAAGAGGAAATATGTGGCATTTCAACTATAGCAGTTGAAATGCTACACATCACTCGAATCAGTTCCACACTTTAAAAGAGAAATATTCACTTTATCCCTACATACAGTATATCTGACAGTCGCCATATGGTGCAATAAATCTGTCTCCTTAACCCTGTATCTAAAAAAAACCCCTGAATCAGCAGTGTAACTATAGATTATATGAATGCATGAACTATACAATATATGTTGCATGTGTTACACATCTGTAACATATATTCATATTTGGTTACAGCACTAGGGCGTGAGTCTCTCTAATAAATCATGGCATTAAGAACTATTAAGAATTTGAACTGAAGCTGTGCAGCTGCACTGCAAGCTGATAAAGACGTGGTCTGGGAAAGATAACCAATGTGACATTAATCATTTACACCTCGGAGGCCGACCACAGTCTCAATGGTAAATCACTTAACATTACAGCAGGCACAGCAGAGCCAAGACCAGCCACATAGGAGTCATATCTAAACTCACAGGAGTTAAACGGCAGAGTTTTAAAAAACATTGCCATTTAAATGTTATTTGAACTGTCACATATACACAATATGAATACATTCAGTCAAGAGGATACCAATGCAACCATGCTCACTATACAGTGAGACCTTTCACTTTCACTGCCATGTTCAACAATGCAGATAACGGAACTTTAAAAGTGCTTTTGCTAGATTCTAGTGGAAAACTTGCTCAAGATGTCGTTTAAACCTCTCACCTTCCTGTTGGCTTTCCATCCAGGCTGTTTGAACAGAAGCTCCACCAACCTGGAGCTCTTTACCACCTCACCGATGAAGCTTATCACCTGCTGGGTGCCCTCCACCAGTTTCTCCACCCCCTCCAACCTGCGTCCCTGACTCTCCATGTGCTCGCTGGCCCTCTCCACGGCCCCATGCAGCTCCCTGCATACTGCTTCTACCCCAGACCCACGTCTTTTTCCATGGCTTTCCTCACGTATTGAAGCTAGATCCAAACCCATACCCCTGACATCCTGCGACAGGCCATCCAGCTTGATCAAGACAGTCTGTTGCATGTTGAGCAAACACTCCATCTGAGAGCTCAGGAAGTCCATTCGACTTTCCACAGAAACATCATGAGGAGAGCAAGAGGATGATGATGAAGAAGAGGAAGAAGCAGCCTGAGACTTTTCTGATCCATTTAGAGAAAGCTTCCTTCCACCTGGCTTCTGCCCGTGAAGAGGGTTTGGATCATAAACCTTGGCTAAAGAGTTAACAAGGCTGGAGCTCATGATTGACCTAAATGTGGCTTCTAATAAAAAAGCGTTTATTTAATCTAAAGTCCAGTTACTCTCACAAAGTCTCAACTAGCACAAAAAACATAGTGCCAGACAAAGCTGCAGACAAGTTAAAAGGACTGGAGGGACAACAGATTGCTCTCTTCCAATCCTTCACCACCGAGCTGAGTTTTAAGAATAGCAAATGGCTGTTCTCCCAATTACAGTGCAACACCCCTGTGGACGTAAGGGACTCGGTGGCCAGTGATAAGAGCTGAGGGCTCGAGTGTGCAGCGGGGGATGCTGGGGAGGGTCGCTATGTGACATTTGAGATACTTCAAAAGCCCTTCAGTCGGGTGTTAGAATCCCAAGAATGCTGAACTAAATATGATGCTGTAAAAAGCAAGATAAACAAATATAGTTTAGGGCCAATAAAGAAAAGCACAACATCTCTAAATCTGAAGAGCCCGTGCCATTTTTCAGCAGGTTTAGTCACATTACACCATTAATCACATTTTCATTTTGTTCTTCACAAAAGAACAAGATTGAAGGAGGGATGCCAGCACGTGCGAAGTGGTACAAAAGTTACTAATTAAAGAGGACTGAGATTATTTCTGAACACTGCCAAATACTATCAGTTTGTCGCTTTTTACCCCTAACTTGTTTCACTCAGAGGAGCAGAGAGGAGCCATTTAAATTTTTACCAAATCACCACCATTCTGACTATTTAGCAGACTGTTTTCTATCTTTCTGCAGTGTATTGCTGCATTTTTGATTGTATTTGTGGTTAAATATGAATATTAACGATTTTTTTATTTGCTGTTCATTAAGTTTAAAAGTCATCATTTATTTTACAGCTCACTAATCCTGAGCACACACTGTTCAAAGACAGAAGTCGAGTAAAAGTTAAAAGGGTTTGGTTTCCTCTGGAGGCCACCAAGTGGAAAGAACTTCCGAGGTTCCCAATATAAGCCTGCTGTCCACACACCGTGAGGGACACAAAGACAACGGGACACAGGTGATCCAGCTGACACCTAAGAACTGTTGATGCAGAGGAGAGGGGGATTGTGGGAGAGGAAACTTCCTGCACATGTGTTGCTGTACAGAATTAAAGAGGACAGACATACACGCTGTCGCTGACACACGAGTTCATATTCATGAACAGGCCCACCTACTGAGACGTGACTCTGCACATTGACCTCAAACTTTTCCACATCTCAGTACAGTCTATCTGGAGTAGGCTGAGCGACAAAGCGCTGGCGCCTATATACTAGCACCCATTTGTCAACAACGGAAAAACCTGACCTATACTCTGCTCCTCACGCTGTTCCCAAGTACGGACAGCTCATCAGCTGTCAGGGTTAACACTTGTATCCCCAGTGGCTATTTGCTATTGAAGGTGAGAATGATAAAGGACACGGTGCAAGTGCAGACAGAATGCAAAACATATGGTTGAAATACATGTTTCCTTACTGAAGGAGATCAGTAATCCGGCAAAAGCGCTTTCACACCAAACTGCTTTATAAAGATTATTGCAAAGCCTCTGTTTGACATTAATCAAAGGTAAAATAATGTAATTATTCAGGGTCTAAAATGATATTCAGTGAAACTTCAGAAACAGCTCTCATGCTAAAGTGGATTATTGCAAGTAAACATATAGAAAAATCTGTTTTTTGTAGCTTTTTCAAGCAATTGCTTTGTACGGTGGCCCTAAGAGGTCAAACTGTTTAAGAAAACACCTGAAATTATAAGAAAAACAACTGCAAAAGCACATAAAACGCAACAGAAGTTGTATAAAACACAAAGGACGTCGAAAAAAATGCAGCCGAAGCTTACAAAAAATAATCATAATAATCATAAAACATGACAAAAATACTATATGAGGGAGAAAAAGATGAATGCACTTCCATCTTTTCCATCTCCATCTGAGGATTCAGCAGTGCTGTGAAGGAGGAAAAAGATGGAAGATATTGTGCTTTCATCTTTTTCCTCCATCACAGCACTGGTGAATCCTCTCCTTCATGCCTTCACTATCTCAGTGCAGTGTTTTGGTTTCTGTCACTTCAGGAGCTGGTCCGTCACAGTTTTGTTTCCCCCAAAACACTTCTGTTGTGCTTTTTGACATTTTTGTAATAGTTCTCTTCTATTTTATTCAACTTCTGATGTGTGTTTTATGTGCTTTTGGAACATTTTCACATTTCGTGATGCATTTAGAAGGTGCAGTACATTTGGCCTCACAGGGCCACCATAGTTTTGCACTTGAAACAGCACAAACTAAACACCACAGATTCAACCACAAAGAGGTTTTTATGTCTCTGTATCAACGGCCTGTTTCATAAAGGTATTTCTCAGGAGTTTTGCGGATAACTTGGACTCAGGGAAGAACTGGGTGATCAAAGGTCACTGTGTGAAAACAATTTCGAAAATATCTAGTTAAAGAAAATCTAGTCAGGATTCATTCATGAATGACACTTTAGTTAACATGTCAGATGTTTTTGTTGTCTTTAATTAATTAAAACATGTTCTATGTACACTGGGTGTTCATTTTAAAGCAAGATGCTCTGACTATATAAATACTTTTGTTAAACTTCAGTACTATATATGTTACAGCAAGTTAGCACAGATCTCAAGCATCTCTTTTGAAAAACTTCAGAAAGTTTTGCACTTAGCCATAGCCAATAAACAATGACCTATAGGAAACACACACACACAGACAGACAAATACACACATGTAATGACTCAAAAGAATTGCTGCCATTAAAATGCTACATACACACGAAAACACCGCATCTCAGGAAAAATTATTATTTTCAGGAGCTGTCTTTTTTGGTTCCTCTTTCTCTCCTTCAAAGATCCTTGCTTCACCCAAGCTCAGTGAGTTGCTGCCGTGCCACCATGGAGAGTGTTTATTGTTTCTAAAGGAAGAAGAGGTTACACAGACATTTCCTGCCACTGCGGTCTTTTTGATTTACATTTGAGAATACTCAAATAGGAATGCCATAATATTTTATATGAAATAAACATCATATGTGATATGCAGCTCTGTGGTCATAATTGCACTGTGTAAAACCTTTATCTTTTTCAAAGCTACTATTTGTGTAACAAAAAGAAAAATCAGACCAGATACATTTTAACAGCATTAAACAATTTTTTCACAGGCAACAACAATTGCTTCACCGATCAAAACAATACTGCTACAACAAAAAAAAAAGAAATTATTATTTAGATTATATTATACTGTCATATACTCAAAAGTATCTTGTGCTTGTTTTAGAAATATATAAGTAAAAAAGGAGTGAACAGTACACTATTTTATATGAATGTATCCTCCTTTTCCCTACTTCTTTATCTCCTTATATCGGCATCAGCTCTGAATCACTGCATACTCCATAACAACTACCTTTTGTGGGGACAAATTGTGATACAGTAGATGGCTAAATAAATCTCCAGACAGACTCCACACTACAAAGAGCCAGTAGGGTTGGAGCAGAGTGCTGGTAGATTGGTCTGGTGGAAGGTTTAACTGTACTCTGTCAGACAAGCTTTGAAATCCCTAGTCAGAAAAGGTTACATGGTAACACGAGAGGCTGTGTGGTATAGGAGCACAGTTTGGGAATGAGGCTGACGCAGCCTAGCCACTCTCACCGCATATAGAATTACTCAGCAGGAAGACACAGACAATTTATAATGCTTATTCTACTGCCGTGGGCTTTCCAGTAATCCATTATCACTCCCAGAGCCACAATTATAGACTGTGTCACACATAACAAATGCACGCCTTGGGATGGCTGCTGTTGTGGTAAACCTGGTCCATATTTAACAATGCTGTAGCTTGGCGAGGGAAAGCTGAAATAAGAGGGACATTGTAAGTAGGTAATTTACTTAAGTGATGCATTTTTTCATATTTTTGAGACAAACATTTTTTCCTAGGCTTGCTTATTTATAAACTAGAACACAGAAAAATGGTCTAAAATGTGTTTTCAGTTTCTCGAAATGACAGCAAAATATAAATGTGCATGTGTCAATAGATTCATGCATGCCTTTTCTATATTTTGTTTCAAATTGATATACTTGAAAAGCAGTTTGAGTCAGGTAGACGAGTGTTTTAAAGGACATAGGAAGAAGTAGGGGTTGTGGATTAAATTGGTGCCTCCTATCCAAATGATTAGACCAGGAAGGGAAGGGATACAGACGAGACATTTTGGACCCACCGACAACAGCTCAGTGACGGCTCTTTGAGCTTTGGCATGTTCCAGGGCGCTGGTCCCGCTCTGGGACCCCTGGATAATCCAGGGTTTCCCTCCCAAATGGCATCCCTAACCACATAAGATTCACCATACTATGAATATGACTCACACCTCGCAACCTTGCTGAGACCAAAGATAGTTGCATTCAGAGAGGGGGTCTTCATCAACCCAGCAGTGTGCTTGACCTGAACAGTAACGAACCACATGCACACTCATTCATTTTTACATTTTCACCTTTCATTAGATCTCTGGAGAGAGAGAGTACACATGGTGGCTGCCCAACTGTGTGACTAAATGCACAAGTGTGAATGAATGGATTTTGAACAATTAGAAAGTGCAACAGAAACCTATTGCACACACTTTTTGTGAGTTAGCCTTACACTAATTTAAAAGTTTTATTTTCTTAGAGGTTTTACTTTGAAATTCTGGAAAAACCCTCATACAAGCTATTTCAGCCCTGCATGCCAGCCAAAGTATGCAAACCCAAGATACCGTCTCTTCATAGTTGTACATTTGAAATAGAAAATTTCAACATTTTTGCACTATCTACACTTTTTCCTTACAGTTTCCTATTAGAGATTTAGTCGTTGGGAGCAACATGAGTCAATTTGAAACTAAAGTTTTGCTAAACCTGCACCATGCAAAGCTGCAGTGATCTGTTCAGCAGAGGTGAGGAGGTTATGTAACATTTTGCGTTTAATGACAGGATTGTTCCGTTGTTGATAGACCATATAAGTCTGGCGAGTAGATGCCAACAGGAACAAGTGCACATATTATCTCCGCAGCTCCACCTGCTGCTTTTCTATCTGTCAAACCTGCATGTGTCACCACTGGCCGATGACAGTCTGTTCTTTCCACAGTTTAGCTGCCATGATAACCAGATGGTAGATTTAGCTCTCAGCAGCCTCAGAGCTCAGTGGGACAGGAAAAAATTCTCTCCATAGAACAGAGGTGCTTTATTACGTCAGAAAAGTTTGTGTGTATGTGAAGCGTGTTTGTGGTGCAGGGGGTGGCGAGGATAAGCATGCGGATGTGTTACATGCTAAACGGCATGAATGCATAACCCTGAGTGATATCACACAAATGTCAAATATCAAAACTGTATCACATTCCATTTTATGCTAAACTAAAAGCTAATGGTTTAGATTTATTCGATCAAAACTTTTCTCGTACAGAAATCACACTTACTTAAGTGCTGGCAATGATGCAAACATGCAGATAGACACAGTCCACAGGCACAAACCAGAGACACTTCTGGTATTTACAGGTAATTCAATAACCATGTTGATGCACTTGGGATATCTGGAGACCCCTAGAGCATCCTCCGCAAGACTTTTTGGGCTACTTCTTACTTTGGGATACTTTGAGTGTTTATAGAAGGAAATATTCTACATATAAAATTGAAACAAAATCATTGGATATTTAAGGCTTATTATGCACTAACTATTAGCTTAGGGCCACGCGGAGACAATTTTGCGAGATAGGATCTAAAAAGTTAAGCCGACACATATTTTTGTTTCAATGCCCCAAAACATGCAAAAGCAGCAAATCTGATACATCATACGTCCAGAGACGGTTTCAATACAAATGGGTTGTTTGGCACAGTCTGAAGTGAAGTCATTTCGTGCATTATCACCAAGCATTTTTGCTTTTCATGTGTTTTTTTCACAGCATGTACCCCTGACAAATGAAACCCTACTTGTGACCCTCACCCTAAAAGTGAGAAGTTGAACATGTATAGACGTGCACATTCCTGAAGAGATTTGCTATTTATGTCCAATCCAATCTCATCACATTGTCACATCTGGGAAATGTTACGATGCAACACCATCATTTTCAGATAGACCTCCACAATACCTAACTCATTAACAGAATTGAACAGAGTAGAAGCTGCATGTTTGCAACGGTACATAAATGTGTCTGACAGCAATCAAAGTAAGTGCTGTGATTTAAAAAACAAATGGTGAAAGAGAAACACTTAAATACTTCTTCCTAAATCTGTTGCCGTAGATATATGTTAATGGGTTTCTATAATCTGTAGTGATCTGGTCAGGGTGTGCAACACTATCATTCTATAATAGTCTTTTAGGTACTAGTTTAAAGTAACATATAACAATGTAACAAGAAGCACTGCACACAGACGTCCACCAAATCGGCTCACTCTCTGGGCAGTATTTACTTTTAACAGAACAGCATTGTAATTTGTGTCTATTCATTTTGCTTTCTTTGTTGATTTTTTCCTAGCGCGGTAAAAATTAGCACAAAGTGCAGGATTTTGTTATTTGCTCTGTTGAAAACTATTTTAATATATGTGACATAATTTTTGACATAATTCCTTAGACAAAACAAGGGCAGTAACATACTTTTAAATAGCTCTATATAGTATTGAAAGACCTTCAGATGAATCTATTAACCTAGAAGGAGAGGTCAGAGGTTATTCACAACTGTGTAAATCTTTATACAATACTTAATTACAGCATCATATCGTATAATTACACTTTGTAAAAATAAGTCTGGTGGCTGTATTTTAAAATCAAGTATTTTGCACTTTGGTCTTCTTGCCACTAGATGGAAGTCTGTGATCACAGACCCATCATGGACGGCTCTGTCATAGACTGTCTCTGGTCTATGCGCACAACTGTTGACTACTTGGGAATCTGGAAACAAAAGCATGTTGTCAGAGTGTAGCACCCAGCTGTTCCCTGGTTATTGTGACCCCTGACCTAATGCCCCTGTACAAACATTTAATTGCACAAATCCAAATAGTCAGTGCTTGCCATGGAAGATCTGCTGTACATGGTGACATAAACACAGCGTCCAATCGCATATCTGTTTTACTGAGAGATGAAATTCCATGCTGGCTGGCATTCTCTTACTAACATTAGCTAATTTTGTTTTTGCCGCTTTCAGCATATTTTACATGCATAGCATTTTCTATTAAAGTGCTTAGCATATTTGATTAGTTGATTTAATTAAATAGCTATAATGAGCCCATGAACACTCATTTTACTTGTCCATTCATTACATGCTGCACTTTACATCCCAATGCATCCTTTATAAAGCAGCCTAATTAAGATGATGCTTCTCTCTCTGCTGGTGCTCTGCTGCAAACTAAATTAAAATGGGAATTTTTTAAACTGACTCATTTGCTATTTTAAGAAGAGCAACACACATACTGTTAATCAGTCTAAAAGCTCTGCAAAATGTCCAGTTTTTACTGAAAATGCCCTTAGATATAGATATAGAATAATTGTTGTATATGTAATTTATATTGCTACTGTAAGCACCACAGTAGCACCACTCTGTTTATCTCAATAATGACTGCCTCAGTGTGACTACTCACTGTTTTGACTCTCAGGTAAAGAAAAAATAGAAAAAATAAACATATGTTGACTTTATAAACTAGTTTAAAAAAAACTACTCGGGTTATGTGGGCTAACAAATGAAGGTTTTTGTGTTTTTTGGACAGGTTTCAGTGGTTGTTCTAAATCTGCCTGCTTTAAAGACTGCTGGGAAGCTGTCTTGTTTGCTGTTGTTTTAACTACTATTCTTTAATCTGCTAATGTGTCGACAAATCCAAATGATCCCAAAGACAATAATGAAAAATGACTTGAATGTTTTAGTAGCATTTTCTCTCATTCAAAGTATTTTTTCGCTTCAGACTTAAGGCCTGGTCAAGCAAGTTTTCCAAATGAATCGGTGCCAAATACCTGAGTCAGAGCCTACGCACAAAGAAAAATCCACTGAAGCTCACATAACAAATTAGGCTATTATGTGATTTCTTTCTAAGTGATTTTGTTCCCGACTCTGTGTGGTCTGCCTCAAGTCTTTTGTTCAGTACTGTATATTTTTGGCATAAATCAATGAAAGTTTTCTGCACACTGTACACAGTGTTGGGAAGGTTACTTTTAAAATGTATTCTATTACAGATTACAGAATACATGCCCCAAAATATATTCTGTAACGTATTCTGTTACGTTACTCAATGAGAGTAAAGTATTCTGAATACTTTGGAATACTTAATATATTATCATGCTGTTTACAACTACGTGGATGTACTATTGCTGTGATTTATTACTGTTACTGAAGGTCCGCGGCTCCTAGTAAAGGGACCTCTGACTAATACGGCGGGTTCTGTGTCAGGCTTGTAGCCGAAAAAATAGCTTTACATTGTTGTCTGGGTCAACTTTGCTTGCGAGAGACAGAGAGAGGCGTTGAAAGGCTGCTCCAACTTATTGTTTTTGGAGGAAGACACGAACACGGTGTAAAGTCGAGTCTTAATAGCTTACTTACAACTGGGCTCAGTGGCGGTCCTAGCCTGTTAGGCGCCCTGGGCGAACACCCCCTCTGGCGCCCCCCCCCACACACACACACACACATACACACATACATATGAAGAGGGAGAGAGTATGCATAGTATGCAAACGGCTACTAAACAGACATCATACTTTGTCATACAATGAGAACAGGACAAATCAACAACTGACACTGACTAATTAATATTATATTATTGTATATATTGTTTGGAGTTTAGTCTGTTACTGTTACTATTTTTACCATTTCTTCTTGGAGGAACTGTAACGCACATCATTTCCTTAGGGATTAATAAAGTATTCTGATTCTTAATGTTTTAGGATACATGACCTGCCATTATCCAATGACACATCTGCTTACCTGTATCTTTTGCTCGTTCCTCCTTGTAGGAGCCATAATTAAATGTATTGAATTTTAAGGATCACTGGGTTTTTATTTGTTTGGTTGCTATGGTGATGTGTAACGGGAGTCACGTGGGTGCTAGCGGCGACATTAAGAGGGCGTTGTCAGTCTGTCTTTCACTGGTTTGATTTTGACAGAGAGGAGGGCTGGGTAGCCGTAGTTTTTGTTGACCGCAGCACAACGAGTTTCCCCTTGTTGAATTAGAGCCTGTGATGTTTTAAGAGTTTGAATCGCGAGCCGATCACATTGCTCTGTAAACTTTTCAAGCACTTTAATAAACAAGCAAGCAATTCCACCTCTCGCATTACTGCGTAAAGTTGACAGCGCGTCAGGCAAATAGGCAGGCTCAGTCCCCGGCCTCTAGCGACTGTGGAAGTCGCTACACTCCTCTTCTTTTCTCTTTTTTTAAACTTTAAAAACGGGTTGTGTGTGAGACTTTAAATAAACAAAATATAAAATATACATTTTAAATTGTTATTGATCCCTTTACCCCGAGTCCTAAAGTGTATATTTATTTTTTTTTCTCTTAAATATTTATTGTTTGTTTTCTTGCACTGCTGTAACTGGAGCCTCGTCGTCTCGTCTCTCTATATACTGGACTGTATGTAGCGGAGATGACAATAAAGTTTACTTTGACTTCAGCAGCGAGCAGGCGCACCGAGGGCTCTTACGCTCACTTTTCGTGTATAGAATTTTGAAAAAACATCGGTGCAAATTATAAGTCTGTATCATGATGTCTGGTGTTTTCGTGTTTGTTGTTTGTTTTTATTTTTGTTTTATTTTGAGAGTTGGTAATTTTTCTGCTCCAGCCAGCCAGAGAATCCCCCGTCGCCCCGCCCTCTCCTCCCTGTGCAGCAAGTAGCAGGCGCACCTCGCAAACGGAGGGCGCCCTTACTCCCATGGGCGATAGAAAATCGATCGGTGCCTATGCCATTCCCAATATAGGCTCGCATGATGTCGGGGCAGCATGAGTACAAGCAATTTTTTTTAACCGATGCCTGTGATGCCGCCCCCTACCACGATGCCGCCCCGGGCAACCGCCCGTGTCGCCCGTATCTAAAACCGCTACTGACTGGGCTTGTCAGGCACTCTTCTTGGCTGCAATGGTTATTATTATATTTACATGCTTCCAGCTCCCGTTTTTAATGATGACAGCTCCTACTTTTCCTTTTTCTCCCTCCTCGCGCTCACAGACACATAACGGGTATGGCGGTTCATTCTTCCTGCAGCACGGACTACACTGCCTATGATGCTACATTCTTTAGAGCTATACCTGTAGCATTCTGCCTATTAGCTTAGCACAACAACAACAAAAAGGCCTCTCTCACCCAGGAAACACGCAGAGAGAGAGCGTCACCCTGTAACCATGGCAACCGTAACGCTGCCGCCTGGAACAACAGAATATAGCTGTCAAACAAAATCCAAACAGTCCTGACCCGCGACAATATGAAACAGGGAAGTACCACCGTGTAATCCATTTATTTCAACAAAGTAACTGTATTCTAAATACCACCATTTTAAACGGTAACTGTAACGGAATACAGTTACTCATATTTTGTATTTTAAATACGTAACGGCGGTACATGTATTCCGTTACTCCCCAACACTGACTGTACATCACATATCAATGATATTTACTGGAGAGCTGCAGACCCATGTAGGCACAGCAAAGCTTTCTTAACGAGACTGCAGTGCTAACAGTCCACCAGTGATTAGATCAGGTCACTGTACTGAACCTCTTTGCTAAAATGTCAATGGTGGTGCATTTCGAAGCCTTTTGTAGCATTATTTTAGAAATAATACAGCCTGCTGTCGTATACAGATCGCTGAGGACGTCTGGGCTTCGGTTCTGGTGAGTTAAAGTCTGTATTTGTTCAGTCTGTCACTTAGCATTAATAAGCAGTTAGCATCAATAATATACACTCTATGAGAACACTTGCCAAAGATCTTTCAGATGGCTCTGGTAGTTGTGACTGTGCCAAATATGAACTAGTGAGTGTTTCCAACAAAATAAACATGTGGGTCAGCCCACATAAAGTAAATACATAGTACTGAAACAATTTGATTACTTACTAGCCTTCATTGAGAAAACTCTTTTTGATAACCAGATGTAGAATAATTAGATTTCTCCAGTTCAAACTTCAAAGTACAATAAACTCACACTTCTATGTATATGCCAACAATATTACCATCTACTGATAGTGACGCTAATGAAATTTAAACCTAAAATTGTTTAACACATCAGCACCATTTTTTGATGATAACACCATAAACCCTGAAATTTCTCAACATTTAAATATAAAAGGTAAAAGGAATAAAAAAAGAAATACAGTGATCATCATTGTGTTAGAGCGATACAACAGGAAAGAAAAAGGATACGGAAATTACTCCTTTTGGAGCTCTGCATTGACACAAAGTTTTGCCCCTAGCAGTGTCTATTTATTTATGTTTGTTGACAATGAAAAGTAAACAGCTGGGGAAAAAAATCTACTTCTGAGTAGAAAATAAGAATTAAAAGGACGGGTATGTTTCACCAAAACCCATTTTATACCCAACACCTGTTTAACAGAAAACAGTTTTTTAAACAGCCTGTTTTTGGTTTTAGGATACAGTGCAATAGTGCAGTAAAAGAAAAACATGTGACTATGTATCCACCAAATATAACTGTTTCCCAGCTTGCACATGGCATAATGTGAAAATATCTTTTTCAATATAAAAGTCATTAGTCAAAAAAAATGAATCTACATTATTTCTAAAAGTAGTTTTGCTCAGTTTAGACAATTAAGCCTATAAAACAAGGCGGCTCTCGGTTCTGAATGTCTTTCTTTGTGTTTTTTCATTGTGTCATGTGATGACTGTGAGACTCAAACCATTATGGGCTCTTCTCTATCCCTCGTGTATTTGCATGTGTGCTAATTTTATCTGAGCTATGTGAGTGTGAGAATCTGAAGCTGGAGAAACCCTTCTCACATTAGTCATACTCACATGTATTAACACAAGCTGCAGTTTACTCTTCACAAGCCTCATACAAAAACCCATGGTTCAAATGATCTTATCAAATTCAGTTGACTGGTTTTGATTGTAAACTTACAATACTGGATTTGATTGGCTCCAGCCTCCCCGGTGATCCTGAATTGGATAACCGGAAGAGGATGGATGAATGCATGAAAGTCATGGTAATTATTTAACTTATTTGCCTATTATATCAGCTACAACTGATCTGTAACACCAATATTTAGACAAATTCATTTGGAATTTCATAATTGCATTAGCCAAGCATATTGTAGCTGAAATTTGCTTTTAAGACATTAAACCCATAAAAGCTGATCCCTGAACTCTTCACTGTTTGAGAGAATGGGGCTTGTCGTGTAAAACCACCTTGAGTCTTTGCGGCAGTCAGTATGATAAAAGAGCTGAGTTACATAAATGTACACATTTGAACACTTTGACTTAATTAACACAATTAAATGCCTCCCTGCTGAGGCAATTTTGTATTATCAATGATGCAAGAGAAGGGGAAAAAAACATTGCCAGTGTGGTGACTCTTCAGTTTGTGGTGTGTGACACAGCCTTCCTCTTTGTGTCTCATGCTCTCACACTGTTGTTTAATAGAAAATTTAACAAAAGAAAAAAGTTATGTTAAACAGGCTTTTTTCCACACTCCAGTTGAAGACTAGATGAAGGCTTTCCCCCCATTTCAGTCCCAACACTAGTCCTTTAATGTTAAATAGAATGCAAAAGACTGTACGTGCATCTCTTGCTTAGTTACGCACACCTGTCTGTAAGTGACAGCAAGATCTGACAATGAGGTGACAAAATGTTAACAGGATGAGAAATGTGACCATCCTCTGGTTGAGTCCTGAGTGCTATCACAGCTATCCTGGTGTCATATGTCTCATAAGTTACTTTTAATTTAAAGATCACAGATTGCACTTTCAAACTATATATATCTTGATTGAACATGTGTACATGTATATTTTCATCATCTCTTTCTCATTCTGTCTTTCTCCTCCTCCAGCATTGCTCTGTCGAATGTCACAAAAATCACACAGTTTGATTACATTCTTACATCAGTTTATTCTTAGACTAAGCGACCACTTAAAACACAGCAGCAAAAATGGAAGTGCTTACCAACAGAAAAGTTCTCGATGTCCTTAGTATCAGTGTTATTGGACAAAGGTGAAATTCATTGATTCGTTTACTTGTATCGAACTCCAAAAGTATCCACAATCACGCCTCGCGTTTAGCGTCTATGCTTACTGACTGTTGTGGTTGTTGTTGGTGTGTATCTGGCAGTGATCTGCAGAGCTATAGCCGAGTTGTGTGCAACAGCAACCGCAGTTAATAAAAGTATGCTGAAAGCATGAACGAGTGGTCGAGTCTGTCGTGGATCTTTCACAGAAAGAAAACATAACTTACTGCAATCAGCAATCTACTGACATTGGGTGGTGACACTTTACACAGTGTACACTTAATATAGAGTCTATGAAAAAGAATCCTCCAACATTTAAAGTACTTTAATCGGGTTCACCGGTAACGATCGAATCACGAACCGCGAGAAAGGAGTCATAAGTTTCGCTGAGTGATGCAATCTGATTCTGAGAGTCACTGTAGCGGTGGCTACAGTGACTCCAGACTTGCTTGCAGAAGTATGAGATGAGTTTGGCTATAGTATGGACATATGCCGTGCATCCAGAGTGGGACACAATGACTTGAGAACAGTGTAAGTTTTGGATGTAAAACGTCACATTCAGCCATTTGTTTTAAAATTGACTGCAAGCTTCTGTCCATTACTTTTAGTTTTGCCTTTTGAAATCACATGATTCTTTTTGATACACCCTGTTTATGTAGCTATTATTTTATTATTTATTATTTTGTTCGGCTGGCTGTTGTTTTGTGCAAACACAACGTTAAAGACAAGCATTGCATTTAAATTAGTGAACTTTGGCAAGAATGGACCATTGCAATAGTTTAGAAAAAACAATGGAGTTTGTTTTAACAAAGGCTTTTCCTAAAGCTTGAATGTCATTCAGGTGTGCAGTGATATTTTCGATTCTGCGGAGGGCTGTCTTGCTTTAACACCGTGGACAGATTTCTTTTAAACAGGATTAACCCGCTGCACCTACGGGCTACGAATCACTTTAAAAACCCTGAATGTTGCTGTGACAGTAGTAGAAATGATAAGCAGAGCTATAAATCTAACGGTAGTCGGTCAGTGTGAGGAGAAGAAGACAGAGCAATAAAACGATTAAGCTGATACTGACAGACATTAACTGCCGAAGCACCACAGCACCCAGCTTTATGGGGAGTGGGTCACATTTACTTCCTGCTGGATTATGTTAACATAATAAACTGGCTTACTGGACACAGTAGGCTTAAGTGTGGAGGGCATAGGCTTGTCTGCATGGAGTGGTGGAGTTAAGTGCAGTTGGATATCAATATAGATGTCACTCCTGGTGACATGTGTTTGACGCATGTATGATGACGTTATGTTTTCCACTGACACTCACACGTTGCCTTCAGAGGCATGAAATGTGGCTTCACATGCCTCAACTATTGTTGTTGTTGGATTTCATTAAAGCAGCATGTTGACTGGGCGTCAGCAGTTCAACCTCAGTGCAGATGAAAAATGTCAGTGATGCCAGTGATAACTGAGTTAGTCTTACTGCCACTTTACAGTTACCGTCTATAAAACGGACCTCATCAGTCAAGTCAGCGGACCACGTTCACATGATCAGAAACACAACTCTTCTTCTTGGAGTGAAATCCGACACTACCAACAGATAACACCAGCATAGCTGAGCTGAGATATTTTAGGATCTTCATTGCAAAGATATGATAATCAAAATACCTGCACGCAGTGCCAATGGCTACTGCTATCACAAGCCACCAAAGTGTGTGCATGTGTGCTCTTTTAGCATGGAGGCCTTTCTCATTTCTCATTAATCCATATAAGTGCCAGTGCTGCACATTATTAAACAGAATCTGTTATTTTATTATTAACAGAAATTTTGCCAATCATCTGAAAGTCCAGAAAATCAGTTTGTGTAAAATAAAAGTTAACGAATGCACATTAATTACTGTGGTGTTTATTCAAATCATCATTAAAACTAATTTGTTTCGCTTTTTCATTTCACTTTTATTTTACCTGGAGGTTAATTGATATAAGAATTTCTTTTACAGGACAGACGCGGCCAAAGCAACAATCACCACTAACAGTTTCAAACAGAATCTCAGAATCAGATTGCATCACTCTGGCATCTAGACAGCATCCCACTGAGTGATAATGTGACAACATCCGTTACTTAATTTCTGCTTAATAGAGAGCCGCAGCTTGTCAGGCTCTAACATATTCTACAACATGAGCGATGCCAGATTTCCCCATTTCTATATTTCTTACTGTTTACACTTGTGCTGTTTAGATTGAGTGACCCTCATGCATGCGCCCATATTCACCTGTGCAGATGTAGCACAGCTGCATTGACCTAAACTACTGTCTCACTCTGTTACCTCTGCATCTGAAGATGATGTAGTCTTTCTTCTCTTCTTTGTGGAGAATAATTTCCACAGCCGTCGCCACAGAAAAGTGGCCACCAGACACACACTGCCTAAGATCCAAAGATCTTTATCCCTTAGGAAGTTCTCCATGATGGAAGCCTTCCTCTTCCTCTTCCTGTCCCCGCTGTCTGCCTGCACGGGCTGTCCGTCTTATTTCAGGCTCTTTGCTGGCTTGGGTGGCTGGCAACAAGATGTTGACAAGGGAAGAGGCAGCAGGCCTTATTTATGAAATAGCTAGGCTCCTGTATCATGTAATGCTAAATCGTTTGCTTGCAGCGGTATCAGAAGAGGACAGGGTTTCTGTGGAGTCGAGCCACCCGCCCACCCATTCACCCTCCACCCGGCTTCCTCCCTACCTCCCACCACAGGACCTAAAAGGAGAGAACACGCTGTCTCTGAGACGAGAAGGGGACAGGTGGTGTAGGGTTCAGGGTGTCGTTGCTGTACGCAGAATCAGATGCCTGCTGCTGTCCCTGCTGCTGCAGGCATGTCAGTGAGACCCCTGTGGTATCCTTTAACTTCAGACACAGCACTTCATGCATGTTTGAGCCCCCTTTAGTCTGCCTCCCAGGCAGCCGCTTTTTCCTACTTAAGCCTCACACACAAGACAAGTGCATGCATCACTGCAGACACACCTTATGGCAAACAGTTACACAAGCATGCATGACTGGAAACAAACACCTGGAACTGAGTGGTGCTAAATTTGCGTTCTTTTCAACAGCACAGGTGACATTAACACAAGAGCTGAAGCTGAAGTCTTTATAAGTGCATTATGGTGTCCATAGTGAGTCAAAGATGGGGAAAAGGGGACCTTCTTTTTAAGGTAATATTGTGTATTAATTATTGGAGGTCACGTAAAAAGGAATATTTGTATGGAACTCTACGTAGTCCTATGAAAAGTGTGTTCACTAGCTTGGATCACCACATTTAGCAACAATAACTTCTCTGTATCACTTTATTATTTGTTTATGCACGGCTCCTTTAAGGTTCAACTACACCATTTCAGTCAGATTGAGGTCTGGACTTTGACCGGGCCATCGCAACATCTTGAGTTTTTCCTTTTTCCTTCTGCTGCTGATTTGCTGCCGTGCATAGGAACCTTGTTCTGTCGTATGACCAGTTGTGACAAAGTTTCAGTTGTCAGAAAAGCAACACCTCACAACTGACTCTAGAATACTTTGGTATACAGATGAGTTTATGGTAATTTTCTTGACGGCAAGGTGCTCTGGTCCCGTTACTGCAAAAAAGCCCCACCATTAAGGCTTGACAGTTAGCACGAGGTGTTTGTGCTGCTGTTTGGTGTCACTCTGCGTTATGGTCAGACATTTCTACTTTGGTCTTATTTGTCCAAAGGACATTGTTCCTGAAGTCTTGTGGTTTGTTCAGATACAACTTTGCAAACCTAGGCCATGTTACCGTGTTCTTTTTAGAGAGAAGAGGCTGTCTCCAGGCAACCTTTCCAAACAAACCACGCATGTTTGCGCCCTACAATAATATCTCTCTGTATAATTTCAGGGTCTTTACCGTGTAAAGCACTTTGAGGTGACTGTTGTTGTGATTTGCCGTTATAAATAAAAATTGGAAGGAACTGAATTGTTCTGACTCTTTCTTAACTTTAACATAACACGCTAAAGGTGGTTTCATGGTGCAGCAGAGTTTGCTGCCCACTCCACTCGGGGGATTGCCCATCTGCCTGCAGAGAGATTTTGAGATTTAGCTCCTGTGTTTTTTGCTGACTTTGGGTGAAGTTGCTGGGATGTGAACTCCTGCAAAGACTGTAGCATTGTGTTAACACACCTGAATGCTTCAGCAAACTGCCAAGAATTTTATAGCGCTGCTCACACTCGCTGTTGATCAGTCAACCGTGTGTATTGTATCACAGCACCTGGCTGCTATTTATGATCTTAATTCTTCAGGAAGCAGTAAGGGTGCACTTATTTAATGTGTAAAATTCTGAATTTATATTAATGGTTTGCATTATATAGCGCTTTTCGAGACTGTCAGAGCACTTTACAATTCCACTATTCACACACTGGTGGAGGCAAGCTACAGTTGTAGCTGCTCTGGGGCAGACTGACAGAAGCGAGGCTGCCATATCGCACCATCGGCCCCTCTAGCCATCACCACTAGGCGGTAGGTGACGCGTCTTGCCCAAGGATACAACGACCGAGACTGTCCGAGCCGGGGCTCGAACTGGCAGCCTTCCGAACTGCCAACTCTTGAGCCACGATCGCCCCTAATTTCACTTTGAAAAGAGGACAAAGAAAGACAAAAGACTTCTCATGCTTGCCTATCTTTATAGATCTGGTCAGTTGTACAGTGATAGTGGAACATGTTAATGTTTGTTTTTTTGTGTAAAGTTTTATTTTGCTGTTTTCATGTTTTCAGCTTTTTCTGTTTTTAGCTCCAGCATTAAAACTCCAGACTTAAGAATATTTTACTTTGGTGCTTCTAAATGTTTCTTTAAGAGATATTGAGACTTTTTCTTGTCCTCTTTGTCAAAACTTTTAATTTACTTCATCAGTGTGACAAAAGTGTAGAATAAGCCTTTTCAAAAAGACAAAGGACTTTACAGGTGTTCACATAATATTGAAGATTCTTCACTGCAGCACTCTAAGGCAAGCTTGATTTAACAAGCAACAACAGCTGGGGGGGGGGGTTAAGTGGTCATAAATGTTGCTCAGCAGGAACCCTGGGAGGACAAACATTCCCCAGTGGGAATATGAGGAGAACCTCTGCACAAACAGATCAGGGGCAGAAGGGTCAGCATTAGGTAACGATGCTGGTGGATCTGGAAACTAGCCTGCGATATTACGACAACATATAGTTGTTCCTAAGAGACAGTGTTTTGTGGAGCATTGTTGTGTGTAGATTCTACAGGTATAGTGTATTCTTAATTTGTCATTTATTACCTTTAAACTGGCTCCAAAAAGTTTAAGCTGGTATAAACATAAAAGCCATTTTAGGCCTGCGTGTGTGTGTGTAATAATATTCTCCTGAGAAAAGCAAAAACTGGCAGCAGTAATGTTGCCATTATCACCAAATTGCCAACTAAGATTTAAAATGTGACATATAAAATATAACAGGCATCATTAGTTAGTGTAAATTATCAGATTTTCTATACTCTGTTAGTCTGGCCAAAAATTGCCATGCAGTTCTCACAGCCTGGGCTTCTGTCATAACGTCTTAGTTCATTGTTTCTTGCTTTTACTCTTTTTTCTCGTGCCTACTGTGTTCCTTCTATATTTGCCTTGCCTGATTTTCAGTGTTTTTATTGTTTTCCCTCGTTCTTTTTGATGCCCCTGTTAGAGTCGTATTGAGTTCACCTGTACTTCATGATCCTTCTTTCTCTCCCTGGTGCATTTTTGTTATTATTCTTTTACATTTTATTAGTTATAAGTTGTCCTGGCACACTAATTTTTCGCATTTTATCCCTCATCTGTGTTGTCTGTCCTCTTGCTTGTGTAATGCACTGGTGTAGCCTCTTTTCAGCACCTAAAAGAGTTTAGCACACAGCTGGAATAGACAAATGATGGAGGGAGGAGGACTTTTGCATTTTAGTGCTGTACAATGTAAATAAACACAAATCATTTCTTTACATGTGGACTTCAACCACTTGCCTCGGTGACACACACAACAGTCTGCCGCTTTTTAAAAAGGCTGCTTTGTAAATAATGAATGAAGCCTTTACTAATACGTTAATAATGCTTTATAGTGTGTAGTTATTATAAAGTGTTACCATAACAAGTTATTAAAGTTAAAAACTAATTTTGACAAACTAAGATTGACTTAGAAGCAAGCATATGGACATTGACTGTAGCTCATATTCATAAAGCGATCAATCCTAGAAGTATGTATCCACTTTCTAAATGAGCAGAGCAAAGTAGTCCAGGGCTGCCATCTTGTGGCAACTGGAGCTGTATCCTGTGAATGAAAATTCATTTCAGTGTGTGGTTTTATGTACTGTATGTATGATAGACGGGCAGAGTTGAGGAGGTTCAAGTGAGCAATAAAAAAATTAAATAGACTTGCAGCGCCCTCTAGTGAGCTTGCTGTACTCCACCTATCAAGGCCTTTTGCATGCCAACCCCAGTCAATGCATGTTACGCCTTCTAGGCGCTGTGAACTAGAATAGTGTCTGAGAAGCTGATATTTAATTGTCAGTTGAATCAGGAGTGAATAGAGAACCTTTTAGTGTTGAATAGCCGATTAGTGTTAAATAAAACAACACTGAGTGATCCAAATCCAGATCAGTGATTCACCCGATCACAAACCTCAGTGTAATGTGTGAACAATAACAGCGAGGAGTGTAAAATGAGTGCATATTACCTGTTGGTTTCTTCCCTCCAGCTCCACATGTTTGAGCTCCCAGAAACAGCGCATGGTCTCCACCTTCTCCAGGTGTCGGTAGAAGGCCAGGCGGCCCAGGCGGAGGCTGTTGCTGCGGTTGCGGATGGCCTTCAATCCCTCCATCTTTTCAACAATGGGAGACATGGGTATCGGTGGTGGTACAGCTGATGGAGGAGGTTTTCCATTTTTATTAGCAGAAAGGGACTCGTTACAGGGAGTCTTCTTGTCCGACCTGAAATTATGACAACCAATCATGAACCCACTCGATAACATCTGCTGTTAAAATCATTAGTCTTAGAAATCAACACAAAAAGATTCAGTTCAGTTTATATTTGTATAGCTTTAAATCACAACAGCAGTCATCTTAGCGTTCATTATATTGTAAAGTAAAGACAATAATAACCTGGATCTCATTCCTCACCACCTCCTGAGAGACAAACATCAATGAAAATCAAATTTGAAACCACATACAGGTAAAATTATAGTTCAATTAAATTAAATTGTATTTATATAGGTCCAAACCACAACAACAGTCACCTCAAGCAACCTTATGCAAGAATAAGACCACAGAATAAAGCAGAGAAAACCCCAACACACGACCCCCTTTTGAGCAAGCACTTGGTAACAGTGGGAAGGAAAACCTCCCTTTTAACAGGAAGAAACCTCTGACAGAACCATGCAAGCAGGGGCGGGGCTTTAGTGACTGGTTTGCTAATGGAGGCTCTGAGAAATGTAAAATATTAAAATGCCTGTTCTCCCTGATGCCCCCTGATATGAGTTACTGGATCCGCAAATCATTCATCAACAGGCAAAGGGTTTTTTTTCCTGAAGGGCAGCTGACAGACAGAAGCACATAAAACACTGCACTGCCTTTTAAATACTTTACACACAATACTCTGTCTTTTCCTTTATTAGTATTTTTATGGCTTCAAATTGTTTGAACACTTTTCATCTAAAGTAAAGAAAAAAATCAATCTGAAGCCTTTGCTTCCACTTTGGACGTTTAGAATATCATGTTAAAATCATCCATCAGGGAATATGATTAAAAAAGAAATTCAGAATTAGAACTGAGCCAAGGTGGACACAAAACGTTACCACTTTTCTAGATAACTGAAAACTTATGATGCAAAGATCATGTAAATATAAACTGACAGACAGCAGTTCTGTTCAGTGATTTGAAAATTGCTTTCCCTGTAGTAATACCACAAGTAATATCAAAATGATTGATACCTTAGTATTAGCAATATACTCTTGCTCGCTCTAATCTACACTGTTGAAATAGCTGCACATCCCATACGCTTTGATCCAGGCCTCCAGTGAGAAGCAGTATGTCTGATCCAAATGAGATGACTGATGATGTGGTGGAGAAATCCACTCTGACGCCTGCTAGCGACAGCTGGCTTTCTGCTGTGCTCTACCTGTTGAGCCTCTAGGGGAGTCATGGAAGATCACTGGGGATATTTATACCTCTAGAGTGTAAATGTTCCAGCTCTTCTTGACAATTACAGAGGCCAGAGAGTGGCTGCAGTTTCAGCATGGTGCATAAGCCTCTAATGCAACCTGTGTGTAATAGCCAGAGCTGTTCCTCAGCATCAGAGGCTTTCTCGGGGTAGGATTTCAGCTTCAGTGAACCAACAGAGTGGCCTTGGATGCACCTGTCACTGCTTCTTATATTGACCTTTTTTCTTTTCTTTTTTTTTTTACACTTGGTGATTTGTTAATAGTGGGGATATATTTAAACTGTATAATTGTTTTCTTTTATTTCTGTGTTCACCTTTGAATTGGTTTGTGGTAAATTGATCATTGATTGCATGTGTAGAATTGCAGGAAAATAACATGTCACTTTTAAAGTGCACTTGTAAGTTGTACTCCCTTCTCCAAGAACTTTCAATGAGACACGTCGTAGAACATTTGTGTGAATACTAATTTGCAAACGATCATTAACAGTTAGAGGCAAAATAGATCAACATCGCTATTAAAAAAACCCCCAAATAACTGCATTGCACTTATTTGACTAAAGGACTCTATTTATCTACGTGTGATGATGATGGCAGTTAGCAGGTGGAACACAAATAACAAAAACAAAACTGCATAACTGCAGTTCATGCAAACAATGGACAACATCCTGTACCTGCAGCCTTTTGCTTCTCAAAACCAACATCCTATAAAGTGCAATTATTTACAAGCTATGCCTCTGGCTGCCACAAGGCATATCTGGCTTCATAGTTTTTTGTAGCTCACTCTATTTATAGGCAGCAAAGTATTTGAATTGTCAAAATGTCCCGTGACCTGACATTGTTAGTACTTTACTTAAACTCAGTCAAGGAGAAAGAAAGAAAAGAGTCACATGTGATGAATCAATGAAAACATAATATGTAAATAAAGATGTCTGCAGCTCTTTTTAAAAAAAAAAGAAAAGAAAAAAAAGAAGTATTTAAAACATCTTGAAAGGAAGGAAAGGGAGACTTTGTTCCTGCTTAGCTGAATACAGAAAAATTCCTCATGTTCTTCATAATACTGATTCATGGAACCAGCTTTCACAATGACTTTTTAATCAGGTGACCACACACAGTGCATATGGTAAAAGAAAACATGTCCACCACTTTATTTGTTAGTAAACCATGACTTCCTTTTACAAATTTCATCCTATTTTATCCTTGAGTGATGCTTAAAAACAAGTTTTGTTGGGGAGTCCATGTGGCTAAATCCATAAATATTTTAGGTTTTTAGTCCCTATGAGCAGAACATTGTGAAATTTACATATTACTAATTGAGTACAAGCCTAAAAGCTAAGAACTATTTCTGCCACTCACTGTGAGACACACTGCCAACTGCCCTTCCTGTGGCTTCAAATTTATCTTGAAGAGGGCCTGTTTTGACTGTCAGCTGGTGCTGAGACGGCCCACAGCCCTTGCCTGTCCTGTTTGCTCTGTCAGACAGGCTGACCCTTGGGTCGTTTATTTTATAGGGCTTTATTTTGGGTTCTCTGTAGTGCAGGGTGAAGGTCAAAGGGTGCGCTATCACCAGATATGGAAAAAACCTCCCTTGGTAAAACCATTAGGAGGCAACAAAGGCTTGTTGCCAGGTGGACAGGAATTACAACTGATTAGTTTGCTTTCCATTGTGGTCGCTTTGACTCATTCCAGTTGTTGTTTCAGCCGCCCATTACATAAAGGCATTGTGGATGGGTATGCGGCTGTTTCATGTACCCCCTGGCAGTGAGCATGTCCAAGCACTGCCGTAGTTTGTGTATGTTTGCTTAGCTTGGCGACATTTAGTAATCCCTCTCTATAAAATGGCAGGGGGGTTCCTATCTGTCTTCTCCATCCTAATCCTTCCGTGTAACGGACAGGACGAACTGCATGTGTCTCATAACTCTTAAAGTAGCAATGAATCATGAAGACCCTCGGGACTGTTTGAAGCCTCAAGTGTATGTTTAGATGAGCACCAGAAAACTGTTGGCATCTTTCAAAACCCCCTATGATGCCAAGTTGGCCACAAGGGTACAGTAATAACAGGAGACATCAATGTCCAAACCTGCCTTTGAAACCCAAGCTATAGATCTGAAAAATCTATTCAGATTAACTGTCCATAGTGGCTGAAGGAATTTTTAAAAAGTTTTAATATATGTATGATACCAATACTAGCAGGAGGAGACAGAAATGAGGTGTTTTTCAGGTGAAACTATATCTTTGTGTTAGGGATTGTTGCCAAACTCTGTGTCTATACACAGCTGTAGGTTTATTGTAACAGGTTAATTTTACAGAGTACAAGCTGGAGACACTGAAAAGAATCAAAGTGAGGGACACAATGAAAGACAGTAGCAACAGGTGGCAGTAAAACACTCCTCCCTGTCTTTTATGCCTTCTCAAATGATTGCCACAGCACAAATGCTGCCGGAGTAATAAAGTTTCCCGTCACTGTAAAGCACTAACAGGGTCATTCATAAATAACCTTAGTGGAACAACATACTTTAGGACAGCGGTTCCCAAACCTTTTCTGCTAGACCCCCCTTTGTTTTACAAGAGAAATGTACAAACACATCCTCCAACCACACACACCCATATTTTGCTCCAGTGTGGTTTATTTCACACCTCAAACATTTAGTATACTACCCTACACGGGTATTTTTGAAAACGCAGCTGTTTCGTCCACACTCAATGGACATTGACTGTATTCCTCGTGTGGACGAGGAATACAGAGTTCGTCACGCAACGTCAAAGGTCTGTGCCTTTTTTCACGTCACGCTGTGCGCAATGTTATTGTTTACATGAGATGAATTGCAGAATGGCAGATAGAGACAAAATACTGTTACTGTTAATCTGACTATCTGCAGGTTTTACACGCTAACATATACGCACGCAGTTTTGTCCCTCCATTTACAAAGGCAGAGGCGTCATGGTGTGATTATTTTACGTGTAGTTGTTTTTTTACTTCTGTGTAATAATGTTCAACATTGCTATCAATACATTTTTCAAAAAATGCCTCTCTGTGCAAAATGGGTTTAAAAAAACAAACAGTTGTGGGATACTGTTTGTTCGTGATTTGAACTAAGGGAACAAATCGTGGCAGGATCAGCCTGATATTATTTGTATCCTGCTGTAACTTTACTGTATAAAGAGCTAACATCTCCAAAATGTCAGGAGTAGTTAGTCATTACAACAAGTGTTTGTGAACTAAAAATCAAGAATGTGGGATACTGTTTGTCTGTGATTTGAAGAGCCCAGGCACTTGTGCAGGTGAAACCAAAGGGAAGATCTGCTTCACCATATTTTTTATTCTTTGGCTTAGAATGAAGTTGGTTTGGAAACATATTCAGCGATGCTTCATCTCCTGCTTTGCGTTTGTGTGGGCGCCCCGTGCTAGCAGTGTCCAAGCGGGGTTTTTTTCCCCTTTTCATACCGCGCCCCCCCCCTGCAATGGCTCTGTCCCCAGCCCTAGGGGGCGGGCCCCACAATTTGGGAAGCTCTGCTTTAGGATATCTATATATAGCCACTTTTACAATCAGGTAAAATGTGTTTAGCAGTGAAGTGTAGATCTGACATGGACGCCTTTAAAAACATGGATGCCTTTAAAAAAAACATGGATGCCTTTCTTTTTATAGTGTCCAATACAAACATAGGTTTGGGTTCCTTTCAGCTCAAAGACTGGAGCACAGGAAGGAGAATTAATCAACTTTTTCCAAATAGAGCACCGTGTACAGATTTGAGTCACAGTGAACAGATTCTGCACAATCAGTGTTTCTTATGGCAAATTTTCAAATGCAGATCTAGAAATTATCTGCTGCGAGGTACACACACTTTGTAGTCACACTTAACTAAGATAACATTAAATGGGGCGAGGAGACACAAAGTCGGCTGCACTTCCGTTGGCTTGCATTGTATCCACATGTGGATGCATTTGTGTATGCAGGAAGTACCCATGCAGCCATGTGGAGGTAACCTAAGGCCTAGCTCTGTTGGGCCGTGTTTTTATCATGCAGGCATGACACAGAAACACCAATAGGGCAAATGAGAAACCTGTTTTAAGTGTTAGGCCAGAATAGAAGGCCTTGTGCCAGTCGGCTAAAATGGGGGTGGGGTGGTGGCTTGGAATGGACAGTCTTCAATCCCAGGTTGCTATCTTTCTCTCTGGGGCCTCTGCTGTCCTGGTTTAGTAGCTGCATGGAAACAGCCATCAAAGCCTATAAACCACAGGAATGTGGGGGAGGTGTCTGTGTGTCTATATGGAGAATAGAATATTAGGGAATATTGTCATCCACAATCAACCATATTTGTGCCTTCTCTCACACCAAATGAATGAATAAAAACAGGCTATAATATGTATATATAATATATATAAAAAAAAAAACATACAGTATTTAAAAAAGCATAGCTTTTTAAATTTCCTCAGTTAAAGGACGTGCTACTCAACACCAGTGCTGATCACTAATAAAATGAAACAGCAATGCTGAACCTGAATCCCAGTCCACACTTGCTTAATTAGAGGGGGCACTCAAGGGGCAGCGGTCAGTACAAATGAACAGGCATCAAATTAAAAGAGTTGACCGCCCAACACTATGATATCAAGTGATCAGCAGGTTTATTTTTCTCCAACTAAACTCGACATTCTCTCCTTTTTAGCTTGCCAGCACGCTTTCATCACAGTTAAAGCCAAGGTGTGATCTGCCATCGGACTGTGGAGGTTCTCTGAGGTTGAAGCCAATTTGTTACTGAGCCCAGTCAACCCCGACATTCCATTGCAAGTGCCATATACAATATGCATACATGTGTATTTAAATGTGTTTTAGGTGCATGGAGTTCATATGAGCACTGCCTTCTCAAAAAATGCACAAACTATTTGCGGCATTTTTTTTATTTGCATTAGACTTTGTGCAATCAAACAGCAGTTTCTTATATATACATGCCTAGTACATATGCAGACTCTAATCTGATACCTATTAGGCGTATTCAGTGCCCACATCCCCTCCAATCCTTCGTGCTGACAACTACTCAGCAACCCAGGCAGTAACAGAGTGTAACCGTAGAACTTCCACACAGTGTACTTTCCAGTTTCGCCAAGAACAAAGCAGTGCTCTCTTTTTAGTCCACACCAAGAACACCTGCTTTCTGCTTTGAAACAAAGTTAAGTAGACTTCATTAATCAAATGTTCCCAATTTACTGCATTGTTACACATAAATACAGTCATGGGAACCCTTTAACTATGTAAGAAAGAGATTTGGGATAAAGACTTGTTATACTTTACATTTAAAATATATGTTTTGTTTTTTATTTTTTCAAATAGTTTTTAAGCCAAAGCTTCCCAGAGAGTAAATCTGTCTCACATGCATGCAGCATAAGGGTAACTGGACAAGCGGCATCTTGCACTTGGTGCAAACGATCCCACAGGAGAAGAGGTGTTAGAATTCAAAACACGGTCATCATGCAAGTTTAATGTTGCTTTGCATTTCTTGTCATTAACAAAAGTAGTCACTATCAAAAATGTTTCTTTTACTATTTAACTCAGGGATTAGAATATGACAGCGGTGAAGGATTTTCCACCTTTCTCCACGGAAAATCCTGCAGTGGTAAGGAAACAACACTCACCCTGGGTGCACATTTGCAATCACCAAAATCTTCTTTTCCTTTCCTCCCATGTCTTTCATGGGTGTGATGGAGTCCGTGTCTCCAGGTTGCCTCTCTTCCTCCACTGGTTTTCGTTTTCTTCACCAGATACTGGATGTGTTGCTTTTATTTTTTTACTTCTCTACATACAGGGAGCAGCTAGGACGGAGTGACCAAATGTGACTGACAGACTGACAAATGAGGACAGATAACTCAATGGGAAGCTCTGGCTGCTTGTGGCTATCTGCCCCGGGAGCCACAGCCGCCCCGGGATAAGCACCAGAGGAGGGCGGGTGAGGGAAAAAGAGGGTGTGAGGGAGGAGGGGGGGGGGGGGGGGGGGGTGTCTGCTCTGGGACTCAGGGACCACAAGCAGTGAGAGAGTGGAGGAAGTGTTCCAGGGAATGTGGCTTATTATAATGGAATGAGCGGAATGCCAGAGTGCCATGTGTGTCTGCAAGAGGAGGGATGATAGACTGAGAGAGACAGAGTGGGGGGAAGCAAGAGGTCAAAAGAGGGAGGGAGCAAGGATACAGACTGAGGTTTTAAAAATGTCTACCTGGTTT
The DNA here is from genome assembly GCF_056152115.1 of Neolamprologus brichardi. Classification (NCBI taxonomy): domain Eukaryota; kingdom Metazoa; phylum Chordata; class Actinopteri; order Cichliformes; family Cichlidae; genus Neolamprologus; species Neolamprologus brichardi. The sequence continues at coordinate 26,960,804 of NC_142120.1, forward strand.
ATTGTTTACTTTTATGTTTAGAGCAACATTACTATTTGATAGGAGTCACAAGTCTTTCCTCTGATCAACTGACTCTCGTTTTAACTCTGTTTTGGTCTCTACCACCTATTTGATTGTTTTCTTTGTGTTGATGATGTCCTTTTTATCTGATGACGGATATGACATCATCAACAAAACAGTAAAATGTCAAAGAGATGAAAAATTCTAACAAATAAAATCTGTCTAGAGCTGGGGGTTATATTGTGTATCTGTCTAACTGGCATGGAAGGTCAAGTATTGTGAGTTAGGTTGTGTCAAATTCTATGAAACATAAGACAGACCTGTTTGAGTAAAAGAAACCAACACCAAAAGTCATTAAGAGTAATATAGGACAATAGAGAGGGGAGATATATAGGGAGTAATGAAACATAATAAGCACTTGTGCCCTTTGATTTCCATCTGTTAAACCCATCTACTGGTGCCTGAGACACAACATGAAAGTGATCCACTTTCCCCAAGTCCCAAGCAGTCTCACAAGCAGACTGTTGACATTTGATCATTGCTGTCTTTATTTACATATCTAATGATTTGGGATTTGGCATCTATGGGTGGGCAAGGGCCAAAATGAAAAACAAACAAATCTAACATAACCGAGAAAACCTCGCATGCCTAAACCTACTGGCAGACATACTTGTTACAAGAGACGCTGGTTGGGAGAGGAAGGAGACAAGTGATTCCCCTTCTGACGTGGCCCTGCCGTTAGGCGCCTCATGTTGTGGACTATCAGAAGCCGGTTGAAGAAGCTGCCACCTGTTCCACCAATCATCACCTTACCCCTGTTCCCTCTGATTAACACACGCATGCATTCACACCTGCACTTCCTGCAGTTTCCACATTATACAGATTTTCGCATGACTGACAAAACAACTTTGTACTGGACTTCTATCCATTTCAGCTAAAGTCACCAGTGCTGAAGCTGCTGAAGGGGAAGGGTGCAAATAAAGCCAAACGCTTTGGGGCAGGAGTTCTTGCCTTTCTTCAGCAGAAACAGGAACTTCCTGACAGTATCAGGATCAACTTATACTGCTGTCAGATGGCTGGATTAGATTCATCTCCATCGCTTGAACTGTTTACCATTCCACATTGCTCCCACATGTCTTCATTCTTTTCTTCTACTTGTTTGTCAGCAGCATTTATAACTGATGAACATTTGAATTATGAGCCACCTTTAATAAACACACTGTACAAAAAAAGGCTTTTAAAATTTTATTTCTGAGACATTCCTAAAATAATTGCATAGAAATCATATTTGTCAGTGTAGTCATTAAAGGTGGTGATCAGCACCTGTTTTTGGACTGGGATAATAATAGTTTACTTGACGCAGGAGCAGTTGCAGAGATAAACTGAAGTAAAAACATCTCTGTATTGGTTGGCAGAGTCTCCAAGAACCCCTCCTTCTATTTAATTAGGGCCCGCAACTTTTCTTGCATTCCCATCAATGGGAAAACATTTCACACCTGACATTTGCATCTTCTCTTTCAGGTCATCCAGTGGGACACCAAGACATTCCCAAGCCAGCTAAGACATAGGCCATGTCTACAGTAGCCCGGATAAATTTGAAAATGGCGTAAATGTCTGAAAATGCTCCGCGTCCACACTATCATTTTCAGTCGTTTTCACAGAGTTGTTCATTCACATTGAAACGGCCAAAAACGCTTACGTTCCAGTACTGCGTATGTGTGAAGCGCAAGACGATTCTACCTGCCTCATTTCTGTCTGCCATTTATTTACTTTCCAGCTTTTTGAAACATCGCGGCAAAATGTTGAGGAGAAGCACCGAGTTTTTTAAATGGACTAACAATGAGGCGGAGTTGTTGCTGCGAGTAACACAAAAGTACAAAGTTGCAGAAGCGAGTGAGAATTAAAGAATTTGAAGAAAAGCTATCTGGAGCATGTACAGACTGATATTAATCTTTAATAGGGCTGTCAAAATTGAGAGCAAACAAAACAACTGCTGTGTATACCCTCCTATCTTAGTTTAATTGGTCACATGAATGCATTACATGACTAAAATGTGTCATTGTTTTTGAAAAAGTTCCATTTTTGCTGTCCAAGCTGTGAAACGAAAACGGCGTTTTCAAATGTATCCACTTTGGAGAGTGTTTTAAAACGCTCCGTTTTCCTTGACCTAAAACTGTCTCAGTGTGGACAGAAGGCCAAAACGGAGAGAAAAAGATGTGTTTTCAAAAGAAAACGTATTAGTTCGGACATGGCCATAATCTGTCCAGCGAACACACTAGTGTGGATGCGCAACACTAGTGTGAACGCGGAGCATTTTCAGACGAAAACGCCTTTTTCAAATCTATCCGGGCTAGTTTCAAAGTAGCCCTAGTCAGATGCCCAAACCCAAACACCTCACTTGGCTCCATTTAATGTGGAGGAGCAACGGCTCTAATCTGAGCCCCTTTCAAAAGACCAAGCACCCTACCCTGTAGCTTGTGACCATGGGTTTGAGAGCCAGTTGTGGGCTTCACTTTTATGCTTAGCTCTCTCTTCACCACAACAGGTCGTTACAGTCTGTTTGTCATTCTCATGCTTCACTCCTTCCTCAGTCCTGAACAAGACCCTCAGATACTTGAGCTCTTCCACTTTGGGCAACAGCTCATCCCAGCTTAGGGTTTTCATCTCACCATTTTCTGGCTGGGAACCATGGTCTTGGACTTGGAGGTGATGATTTTCATTTCTGCCTCTTCACACTCATCCAAAAACTGCTCCAATGCAAGCTTGAGGTCATCACCTGATGCACCCAACAGAACTACATTATCTACACACCACATGTTCAAACATGGTGTTTGCTATGGACAAGCTTTGGTTAGCATGAGTCCAATTTACACAACACTCCTCTGTTTCAGATTGGTTAGGCCATCTCTCCCAATCACACCCTTTCATTTCATATTGTTGTTGCCCATGTGAGCAATGAAGTCCCCCAGCAGAATGATGGAGTCCCCAGATGGAGCACTCTACAGCACCCCACCCACTGACTCCTGAGTTAGGCCTGAGTTTAGTTCCACTGTAGAAATCAAACCTTGGGCTTATAGTAGGTTGGCTCGGCATTTTTTTTAACCAATATTACTTAGTTATGGCTGGCAGCTTATTTCTTTTAGAAATCTGAAATAATTGATTAGTAACATATAACCTTAATTAAGTTAACATGCAGTCAGATGGATAAATAAGGATAAATAAGAGGATAGTCATCTAGTAAATTTAGCTCAGTGATAAATGCGGCCTGCTTAGCACATTGCTCAGGTGGTGACGTACATGCTTATCTTGTCAAGAGACCAAGACAACAGCAGCTGAATTGAAGTTGTGCTTGCTGGCAAACTCTCTCAGTTCCAGTCAGTGATTCAAAAGTGTTAACAGGTGGACTAACTAGCAAACACGATTATTGCTAAAAGGCTTAACTGAGAAACTGAGAAGATACAGAAAGTTCTGAATTTTACAAGCCTTACAGATTTTCTAATGCCTAATAATATTTATAGTGTACTTTCCTGATGCATCCATTATATTTAACTATGTTCTTTTCAATATGGGTTCATTTTCGTACCAAGCTTCAGGTGGCTGCAAATATTATTTGACAGGCTGGTCTCGTAGCAAAATAGATTACTGAAAAGTAATCTATTTATTTTTGCATGAAGTCACAAACATGTCCGAATGACACTGAATCTACAATATACTTCAACGGAAGAACATTTTGTGTCTGAAGGACATGTTGATATGCCCACATTTCAACTGGGATTCATCACCATTGCAAGAAAAAAATTACAAGAAAACCAGACATTTGAAACAGTTACAATCAAAACAGTTATCTTTTTTTAACCTGGTTGTTTTTCATGCTTAAACCCAACCAAGTAATTTTGAATGATTTAAAACGTTCCAATTTTAACCTTAGCGACAGCTCCCTTTGATACCTTTCATCTAAGGTTTGTGACCAACAATGTAAAGAAGTCTGAGTGAGCTGTAAATAACATGTTTGTTTGTATGCATTATATTACACTTTTTTTCACATAAACTTAAGCACAAAGCCGAAAGATTTATTTAGTTGATTCAGATTTAGATTTAGTTGCTTCGTTTAAAGGAGTTGTTGGACACATGGACACATATAAATAATTAATAGTTAAAGGACACTTTGTTTGCCTAAAATACAAACTTAGTTTTATTAAAAATTGTATGATCTTAATTTAAGCAAAAAAAGAAACACACCTACCACACACAAAAACAACTTTTGTAAGCAGCCATTTCAGCTTCTTAATGTGCTTCAGCACATCTGAAATGTGCACCAGGCTTACACTGGATTGTCTCATTGTCATCTGTTCTGCTGATTATCATCGTCTATTGTTCTCTTGACCTCCTAATCAGTGGGCTCAAACTCTAAACATGACATTTAGACTTCCAGCTCTGAGTCCTTCCTCATGTCCTCCTTTCCCTCCACCTTCTTCCTCTGTGATAAGTGGGCACACTGGTGCTTGTTGCTGTAGGGTTTAGTAGTACTTTTCATCTGTCCAACAGTGTCACCCAGGGCCAAATGTTTGCATTCCACTTATGATATATATAGGACACACTCAATTAAATTATCTTGAGACAATAGTAGTGTATGCCACAGGAAATAGGACAGAGTATTGCCACACTCTTTGTACATCATAGTAATCCAGTACAAGAACGGTTGTGAACCTGTCTTGTACTGGAAAATGTCGACAAGACAAGTTAAATCTAAATTTAAAGATGCTTTTTACAAAGGACAAACGGTCAGCTGCTAGCTGTCGTCTCTGCTCCTGCATTCTTTTTTAAAAGGCCTTTCAAGAGCCAACATGTTAGCTTTCACAGCATAGCCACAAAACACCTGTTTTTCATTTGTACAGTAAAGCCGTTCCATGAAAAACTCTTGCCAGTTTTCCTTCAATTTAAATTTTCAGTTGACATGACAGATAGTGATTTTGTAAATATACAGTAAATGTGTCAACAACAGGAATGGGATTGATTGTGTTAAGATACTGTTTGTTTTTCTGTTTCGTCAGTTCTGTACGGATTTTCATAAATGTAATTCATACCTTTCCATAATACATATTTTGAAAAATTAAATATTCACATGAATGAATCATACTTGTTATTTATCTCTTGTCACATGAAGTTTGTGCTTCATATACAACAAGGACATTGGAATGTCATTCAGATTGGAGAAGTGTATGGTATGGTATGGTATGGTATGGTATGGGAACCATACCTGGGAATCCCACAGGCAAATGGGAACCACAAAGAGGCTGCTGGGAAAGCTGCAACCACCGAGTACCTGCAGAGAGTAAGGAAAGTCCTGAGGAGTCAGCTGAATGGTAAGAACAAGATCTGGGCTATCAACACCTACGTCCTGCTGTGATCAGGTACCCTGCTGGGATAATAAGCTGGCCAAAGGAGGAGATCGAAGCCACTGACATCAAGACAAGGATGCTCCTGGAGGGTTTCACCCTCAGATTGTACACTAAGCGAAAGGACCAAGGACTAGTGAGTGTCAGTACCACAATTCAGGATGAGACCATGAACATCCACAAGTACATCAGAAAGATTGCGATGACTGACAACGTGAATGCCTCAGGCAGCAGAAACCCAAGCAAGAGGAGGAACCATCATGGAAGGACAAGAACCTGCACGGTGTGTAGAGGATAGAGGAAGGTCCACAAAGCTGGTCTGAAAGACAGGACAGTGGCACAGAGGCACTAATCATGGCAGCACAGGAACAAGCTCTGAGCACAAGAGCCATAGGCTGAGGTCTATCACACCAGGCAAGACCCCAGGTGCAGGCTTTGTAAATAAGCCCCCGAGACAATCCAGCACATAACAGTAGGGTGCAAGATGCTAGCTGGCAGGGCATACATGGAACACCATTACCAAGTTGCCGGGATAGTATACAGGAACATCTGTGCCAATTATGGCCTGGAAGTCCCGAGGTCAAAATGGGAGACGCCCCCAAGGGTGGTGGAGAATGGCTGAGCTAAGATCCAGATACAGGTGGCTAACCAACTGAACATAGCAGCGGTAGACAAGTAAAGGAAGATGGCTGTGGTGACAGACGTAGAGATACTGAATGACAGCAACGTCAGGACAGACATCTTTTGATGGCTGCTTCCAGCAGGAAAACTCACAAAGTCACAAAGTTTAAATCATCTCAAGCTGCCTTCTAAAAATCTGAAAAAGTTCACTGTACTGAAATGGCTTCCACAGTCACCAAATCACAATCCAACAAATTACCTTTGGGTTGTGGAGGACGTGCAGCAACTGTATGATGCTATCATGTCAGTGTGGACCAAAATCTCTGATGAATGTTTCCAGCTTTTTAAATCTATGCCACGAAAAATCAAAACACAAGGAGGTCCTACCCGGTACTAGCAATGACAGGAGTTTATTAAAAGCCCTATAAAGAACAGTTAATAAAATTTTACAATTACACATAGCATAGTACAGTTTTTGAGACACATCGTGTTTTCGACAAGGGCACTGACATCACAGAAAGTGCAAATCTTTCAGCCACTGACTGCATGAGAGCTGCAAAATACACAACACATACTTTAAAGGCTGATGGTTGACACACAGAACACTTGACATAGATTTCCAGGGGACTTGCTTAATCTTACGTGGAATCTCAATCAGAAGTGTGGATTCCTTAGTGATCCCTGAGAAGGTCACAGTTGTGTGGGCACACAATGAGCCTGGCATAGCAGCTGACCACAGTGGTCGGCCGCAGAGGTTGCTTCCCCTGAATGACAGAATTAAGGGCACATGGGTTGGCTTTGCTCTGAAATGCATTTGAGGAGGATGGGGTTGGTCAGTGGAGTACATGGCATAATCTCATATCTACAAATGTGCAGCATGTTTTTTGATCCTGCGGCCTAGTTGCCATTTTTAAATGGAAAATAAATAGGCATAAACACGGACATGAGGCTGTCTGCGCAGGGATTTTTTAATGTTCTGTTAAGACCCTCAATGCATGTTCCACAAATATTACAGCTGCTGACATCAATTCCTAATGGAACAAGCTGTCAGTATTATGGACTGGCAACATAAAAAGGAAAAAAATAAGAGTATATAAAACAAACAGGTACAAATTCTATGGGGAAAAAACATTTTCAGTGACGCTAAATAGCTTGGAAAATCAGGCTAACACAGCAAGAGATGGGACACAGTGTTCGTTCTCTGTTGGTAGTTTCATACATGGCAGCTGCAGAATCTGTATCAAATATGTAACACCTTATTTAATTGCACCTAGGGAACATTAATGCTAGGGTTATAAGGTCAGTATTGTAAACATGCAGCTATCTGGGGTATCGGTGATCTCTCATTTGCCAGGGTGTGTTCAGCATGTGTTCAGGCTGATGTACACACACTCGCACAAACTTCACTGACAACTTAAACGCACTAACCTGCCATGCATGAACTTGTACCCTGAGTCATTAACGGACCAGTGGAGTGGTGGGTGATCAAGCAGCAGAGAATTAGCACACAGCTCTGCATCTCCACCGGGCATTTTATCTCCTTTTGGCACTTGTGTTTGGATTTTCAGAAGCTACACTTTAAAAGTGTCTTTATGTTAAAAAGAATCAAACATCAAACATATCATAGATGTGCCAACTTGGGGGGTAAAGTCATGCCAGTTTGTATAAACTGTAAAACTCGAGTGTTGTGTATTTTACAAAACTCGTGAACTATACAGAATGTATTGAAGTAACGTATTTCATTTTAAGTGAAATGCAGTGTTTTTCTAACTAAGAGCAGTGAATAGCTTTAGCTATTAACAGGACATCTAGCTATTAACCTTGTTAATAGCTTAGGAACACTGTTTTTTTTTGGTGTTGTTTTTTAAATCAGCATAGCCGTGAGTCTGTTGGCCTGTTAATAACTAAACACTAAAAATCACATCAAACATTCACAAGAATCAAAGGACATTTCTGTGTGCCGAAAGACAAAGACAACAAAACGTAGCAGTTGACAAATAGAAAAGTCACATATAATCTTCAGTTCTATATGCCATACAAGAGTATGATGAATATTCAAACCAATGTTAAATGAATGCTACTGTTCTGTGCTTTGAGGATGGACCCGGTGGCAGTGGGTGTTTTCCTCAGCTTAACAGTGATTCTGGAGGATGGAGGAAATACACATGGTTATGACTAGGGTTAGGGTAAAAGAAAAGCACACATTAACATGATAACGCATTTCATGATCAGCATGTTCCATTTCTACTTCTTTGATTTCACCTCACAAAGCATGGCCAGAGTCAAACCTGTAGCTGACTAAGAACTCCAAACTCCAAAGAGAATAGTTCAGCATTTAACTTGTTATATGGTTATATTTATGTACATGTATAGACAATAGTTTCATAACTTCACATAGTTGTAGTTGTAGCTGAAAGTCCTTGGCTGACATCAAACATTGCTGTGGAACATCATCATTATGTCTTTTTATATTCTACAAGGGGGTTTTTCCTGCTGTGGTCTAGTAGGCTGGCTTAGGGAACACTAGCCTCAATTTGTGTTGTAATATGTGCCCCAGTAGAACCTGATCATTTAAGCCATACTGTCTGAGAGTTTAGAACTGTTTAACTGTGCTTCTGGGAAATTAGTGTGCCCTAAATGTGCAGGCTGAAGGACAAAGGTAGTAAGTAAGTCAAACACCCCTCACATACACACACTCCTTGCCCATGCCTTTGCCTCCTGCTGCTGGTGGAAAGCTGGTCTGCTTTCATCTCACTCTCGTAAATAAGTCAAAATAACAATGATGAGATTTATGAAAGGTCAGGCGCTCTTCCAATATGGCCCCCCCTGTTGCTGACAAGTGCAACATATTGAAGAGAGAAGTGTAACACCATCAAATACTGGGTCAGGGAAAGGCACAGAACATACAGTTCAAAATACCAAAGGAACTATACGACTGTCTCCAATGAAAATCAGCTTTTTAATCTTGTGTACATATCCATATGCTAAATGAACTGTCTATTACATAGAGCCTCATTCACACAAGCACTTTATCTATCTAAAATTCACACCAGATGAAAGGATCGGAGAGCAACTTGGGGTTCAGTATCTTAAAGCAACCCACTCTCTCTTTTTTCATGCTAGAAGAATATCATGAAAATAACAAGCTACCAGTATCAAATTCTGGCATTTTAATTTGGAATTGACTCAGTGGACTCAGAAAACTGGGGTTATGTAGCAAACCTGAGGAACCAATCCTGTCACTTTGGTGTGGCTAACCTGTCAGAACTTCCAATCAGGTAAAATGTTTCTGTAACACTAGAAAGACATTCACATAGATGTTGCAGTACAGACTGCAGCAGTTTTACAGTGTTTGAGCAGAGTCGGCTGCAGATGAAGGAGGAGACCGAAATAGAAATCAGTGTCTATGTTTATAGATCCACCCAGAGGGAGTAAATGTGTAGAGTTATATCTCAGCCATTTTGAGCCTTGAAAGGATTTTAAGACTGTATTACAAAGGCACAAAATTAAGATTATTCATTTATAGCTGGATAATATAGTTTGTTATCAATACACAAATAAACTGTGTATCTTATTATTATTAAAAGTTTAGTTTCACCCCAGTACATTTATCATTATGTCTACGATGTAACAAAAAATGTTTAGTTAACATTTGCAGACATTTTCCCTGTAACTGTGTCTTTCTAATTCCCAGAAAACGCTAAATCCAGATGAACAGAATCAACTTTTGGAGATGTGTCTTTCTAACATTTGTTGAAAATGATCATCACTAAATTGAAATTGAAATTGAATTGGATTTTATATTTTGAAAATGAATTAATTTGCTTTGAAACTGTATTTTATCCTTTAAAAATTTAGCTCTCAAATAATTCTCTCTAATAATAATTCACTCTGGACTCTCAGATTCACTTCTCACCGTTCAGTTTCAGTTCTACAATTCAGTTTTTTTTTTCATTTTCAAACCAATAAATTGAATTTCAAATTAGGCTAATTTATATTCAGTTTGTAAAAGCATTTATTCAAGATACAATTCAGATTCAATCCGAGCAATTCAAATTCGAATTTAACTTATTCAAATTCAGTTTCCGATGGCACAGATTTCTGCCCATATATTTTGTTCATGTGTTAGATGAAGTATAATGACATGCTGTCATTATATTTTAGTAAAGTTTTTGAGTTGAAGAGAATACCAGCATATTTATTGAGTTACAGTGAAAGAAAGTGCCTGTAATGTAAATAGAGTTTTCCATTTTACTATTAATGGAAATGTTCATTAATGGCACAGAAAACTTACTGTGAGAAAACGGAATTTTCCGTTTTATAGTTAAAGGAAATGTCTGTAAATAGTAAAGGAGGACATACTGTAAATCTACAGAATTTTCCATTTTACCATGTACAGAAAAGTCCATGCACTTACATGAAAAACAGAAAATGTCATTGTAGAAAATTACAAGGAATTTTTTTGTTGAATATTTTTACAGTGCACTGCCTTTTGATACTGGAGCATGCTGACAGGACACAAAGATTATTCTGCTGTTAACAGAAATGCCAGTGCAGGAAAACAACACTTCAGAGATGGATGTTAGGAGAGGTAGAGTTTTTGTGTTTTCTGAAACAATCTCTGGATAGTCGATCTCTTTGATTTATTGCACAGAATAAATGTTTGTTTTTATCAGTCTTTACATCATACACAGACTCTAATCAGGTTTCTGCAGTAATGAACATGGAGAAAAAACAAAACAAAAGAGCCCCCCTCAAAAGCAGTAGTATGTGACTCTGGCTCCCTCTTGTGGTGAATACATGTTTATTCAGACTTAAGTTTCAGGATTTCTGCATCAGATCTTTTTTTTTAATTAACTGACTAAGGCTAGTTATTTTTATTCCACCTCTCATTGTGAAAACAAAAAACAATACAAAAAGAAAAATAGAAACAGAAGTGACCTGACAAAAAGCAACTTTAGGCGTCTACGTCACTAAGGTCCTCACCTGGACACTGGCCAGGCTGTATTTCCTGAGGAGGCTGAGGAAATTTGGTATGTCGGCCAAGATCCTCTGCAGGTTCTATAGCTGCACTCTGGAGAGCACCAGGACCCCGCTACCCTCTCTGCAGAGCATCTACCATCGCAGAGTCCAGAGGAGAGCTGCCTCCATCCTCAAAGACCACACACACCCCCAACACAGACTGTTCACACTTCTCCCCTCAGGACGAAGGTTTAGAAGGTGAAATCCAGAACATCTCGACTCATCAACTCCTTCTTGCCCACTGCTATCAGACTCTTGAACAGCTGACCTATTTTAACAGTAATAATATTTTTTTGCACATCAGGTCATCTTACATATCAAACCAGCATATTAAGCTATAGCTCTTTTGCACAAACATCTATTTCAGTTTTGTTGTCTCCATTTATTTATTCATACTATTTGTATTTATCTGTTCTAGTTCTATTTGTATATATTAACCAGCATCTGTGTGTGGAAAAAATTTCATTGTACAGAGAAATGCTTTTCTTTGTACACATGACAATACACACTTTGAATCCTTTGAACATAAAATGTAAACATCAGATAAAACATTCATATATTAAAGAGATTTTAAAAATCATTTTGTTTAAGTGATTATTAAAGAAACAAATATATATTTTTTCACATTTGGACATCAGATACATCAGACACCCTCAAGCAGGTGACCCAGTTAGGTATCCAGGTAACCTGCTGTCCTCTGCAGATCCACTGCCACCTGCAGGATACTTCTGCTGCTTACTGGGCCTTGAGATGCCTAAAACCAGGGGTGTCAAACTCCAGGCCTCGAGGGCTGGTGTCGTGCAGGTTTTAGATCTCACCCAGGGTCAACACACCTGAATCAAATGATTAGTTCATTAACAGGCTTCTGGAGAACTTCAAGACATGTTGAGGAGGTAATCTAGCCATTTAAATCAGCTTTCTTGTATCAAGGACACATCTAAAACTGCCAGGCTTAAAACAGAATGGCCTGCAATATTGGGGGCCCTGGGTTGCTGACCCAGTGCTTTGTGTTTAATTATAATTTTAAATCATTGTTATTCATGATTTTAGTTCTTTTGAGGTTATTTTTGTTTTTCTAGTTTCAGTCAATGTGCCTTACCTGTATCCGTGTTACTACTCTGTGCTGTTTCTCCTGTCCCATGGTTCATCCTTCTGTTTAGTATCAAGTCTGTACGTCTGTGCCTGTCGTCCTGTTTTATTTTGGTAGTCTGTGTCCTATGTTAACGTGTCGGGTTTTGCTTTCCTTGTCTCGTTAGCCCTGATTTGTCGTAGCTTTATTTCCTTCCTGTCTCCTATTCCCTGATCGCTCCTTTTGTGTGTTTAAACCCTGTGTTTTTTGTGGTCTGTGTTGTGATCTCCCTTGTTCTGTACTGTGTGCTCTGTCTGCCAAGCCTGTTTAGTTTATTTGTAGTTTCAGTTTAGTTAGTTTTTGTATCTAGCAATAAAGCTGTTTTTGAGTGCATCTTTGCCTGCTGTGAGTCTGCACTTTAGATCCACCATTCTTGCCTGCACACAGCCTTCACTTGACATGCAAACCCTCTGCATATGACGTTACGGGCCAAGACCTTGCTCAAAACCCCACACTTTGGTAATGCATTCATCTCCTATCTCTGTGTACTTTATTGTCCTTTTAAAACATTGTATGGGGGTGTATTACATCAAGTTTTTTTTAAAGAACAGCAAATTGAGATCAAATGTTGGAGATATTTTGTAGATGTCTTTACTTTATCCTTGATTTGATAATGATGAATACTTCCCCTGTGGGGAAATTCCTCCCTGCATTTAATCCATTCACAATCTAGCGCCCAGCAATGTGTATGGATGGTACCTTGCTCAGGGTGGCCTTTCATTGAACCGTTCGAATTCCCAACCATGGGGCCACCACTCTACCTACTGAGCTATCCCTGCCTCCCCTATTTACCTGCAATAGCTCAAGAACTGTTTCAGCCAAAATCTGTATTTTTTTTGTTAAACAAAAAGAAAAAAACTGATTTAAAAAAAGCAACAAAAAAAACATTAGAATTTCTGTTAAACAGCTTTTGAATTGATAGTTAAACAGTGCAGTGGACGGAGAGTTACAAGAGAAATGTTAACATAACAGAGATGCTTGGAGTCTAACAGCTGTCATTAATCAGGGAGGTTTATCATGTGTCTGTGGCTAACAAAGCTTTAGCATACAATGAGCCTTTGTGTAAGTCACTCTACACAGTGATTCACACAGACACACCTGTGTGACCTCTGCTCCATCCTACCTGCCTACGCATACGCAGGCGATAAAACCATATTATACAAAAAGTTGTACTGTGGCATAAAGACAAATATAGTAAATGTAGTTAATGTACTGAATGTACCGTCCACTACTGAATCTGCACACCAGAGAAAGTAAAATAACCACGTCATCAGCAAAGGTTACTAAAGGTCAATTACATTGGTAGTTGCCTCAAAGCACTTTATATTGCAAGGTAACGACCCTACAATAATACAGAGAAATCCCCAACAATCACACAAGCCCCTATGATCAAGTACTTGCAACAGTGGGAGGGAAAAACTCCCATTTAACAGGAAGAAACCTCCGGCAGGACCAGGCTCCGAGAGGGGCGGCCATCTGGTCTGACCAGTTGGGAGTGAGGGGAGGAAGATAGGACATTGGACACAATGTGTAGGAGAGCCAGCGATTAAGAATACCTAATGATAGGGAGTGAAAAGAGGTGAATGAGCTTTGTCAAAATGACAAGTTTTAAGGCAAATTTTAAAAGTAGAGAGGGTGTCTGTCTTCTGAATCCAAACTGGGAGCTGGTTCCATAGAAGATGGGCCTGAAAGCTGAAGATTCTTCCATCCATTCTGCATTTAAATATCCTAGGAGGTACCTACAAGTGCTCTGCTGTTTATCTTTTGTACAATGCTCAGTGACCGCCAGCTAACCTACTGCTTCTGCATAAAGAGAGGCTGATATGTACAATATGTGTTCTGCACAGCCTCCCCTAGCACTGCACCCTAAACCACCTACCCTTTCTCTCCTCCCACAGCTGAGCTGAGCCAAGAACCACATCCCGTACCCACAAACTGGCTTTTTATTAAAAGAGATTTTGCACGTTTGTACCGAAAAAAGAAACAAAGATAGAGGAAACAAACAGTCATGCATTAGCTGTGGAAAGCTGCTGGGAATAGGAGTTATTGTTCCTGTGTATTCCCAGTACAATACAGAATGACCACACTACCAAAATGTGCAAACTCAAAGTTAAGACACGTTAAAACATGATTCACTTTCCAGCACACCAACCACACCCATTCTGGATAGATACCAATTAAAATACTCATTTAAAGGTCTACTTAATCCGCAGCTAGCTGTACCATGAACGTTTTCTTTAACATATCTTTATTTTTTTTCATACCTACGATAAAGATAATGGCAATCCCACAAAAGTACTACTGATTCGTCACTTCTCTGGGAAATATTGTAACCATTCCCAGAAAGCCCCTCTGACATCAGGGTGTGAACAGGATAAAGGTTTAAAGTTCGTGGAGGTTGTCTAAACTCGTTTTCATTCTCAATAAAATGAGCATAATTAAGAAATATATTTAGATGTTTTCTCCTTCTTCTTCTGGCCACAAGCAATTTAAAGCTATTTTATCATTCTACACGTCTTGATAGTAATATAACAGTAAAACAGGGAAACTTAACCTTTTACTTGTTGTCATTGAATATAATTTACAAGTACCCAAACTTACTGGTTTAAGCTACAAATTTATACTTGTATTTCATTTGAATGTGCTTTCTAAGCACATTCAAATGCTTCTTTAAGGGGCGATCGTGGCTCAAGAGTTGGGAGTTCGCCTTGTAATCGGAAGGTTGCCGGTTTGAGCCCCGGCTCGGACAGTCTCGGTCGTTGTGTCCTTGGGCAAGACACTTCACCTACCGCCTACTGGTGTTGGCCAGAAGGGCCGATGGCGCGATATGGCAGCCTCGCTTCTGTCAGTCTGCCCCAGGGCAGCTGTGGCTACAACTGTAGCTTGCCTCCACCAGTGTGTGAATGTGAATGTGAGAGTGAATGGGTGGATGACTGGACGTGTAAAAGCGCTTTGGGGTCCCTAGGCGGGACTAGTAAAAGCGCTAAAAGCGCTATACAAATACAGGCCATTTATTTCTATCTTACATTCCCACACATTTACACACCGATTAACTCATCAAGAGTAACTCAAGGCTCAGTATCTTTCCCAAGGATACTTTGATACACAGACTGGAGCAGCCACAGATTGGAGCATCAACCTCCAGATTAGTAGATGACTTGTTTTGGCTGTAGCATTATAGTTTGCCCTTATTTTATAAAATACTCTCTTGTGCTGCCAGTTCACCTAGTCCATATTTGTGATTAGTAACACCTTCCCTCTCACATGAATGTGCTCATAACTGGAATGGGTAAGCCTGACTTTATGACCACCAGCTCGTGATTGCTTAGCCTGAATGATGTAAGCGTACAAGTGAAAAAAGATAAGGAAAAGATATTGTGAAATATCCTGGATAGTGGTAAGAGCCTACTCACATTCTTCCCATATTAGCTTGTTGAAATTAAGCTGCATTAAGCATGAATTTTTTTTTCAATCGGGACAAAAGACTGGTTATTGCGTCCTGTCTGATTCCCAGTGTTTCTATGCTGCAGATGGAGATTTTCAAGGATAATTGTGATACTAAAATATTGTGAAATAACATTGTATTCTCCACCAAGCTGAAAATCTACCTTGCAGTGTATATAAGACTAAACCAGGGGTGTCAGACTCTTTTTACATCGTTGGCCATATACAGCCCACTTTGATCTTAGTGGGCCAGACCAGTAAAAGTGTCCTTTCTGTTACTGTAGAGAAGTTTATTTCCACATTTAATCCTGGCGATATCCTAATATAAGAAAAAGGTGCAATTAAATCTGTATGTTGTTTTGTACTTGACAAAGAAATGCTGCAGCACTAAATGAAAGAAATCTGCATGATTCGTTGGTTTTAAATTGTAAGAAATAAATGTGTAAAACTGCAGAAAAAGTTCTGGTAGCCCATTGTCCAGACTGCCCTGTGAGTTTTTTCTTCTTTTACCTATAGTTGCAATAATCACACAGTAATTTCTATAATAGAAAAAAAACCCAAAAAACTTAGTCCAGTGGGCCTGATTGGAGTGTTTGTTCGCCCGATTCTGGCCCCCGATCCTTATTTTTGACACCCCTGATTTAGACTATAGTTTGAAGACATTACACAGATTTACATTAAAAAGTGAACTCTGCTTTGTCAGCAAGTGTTACGCTAGTTGCCACTCAGGTAGATGGGTGGGGTTTTGTCTTGGTAAGATCACCACGCAATCTTTGAACAGCATAAAAAAAACTACAACCATAAATTAAATAAACACACGTGAAAAACGTGGATGGGAGTTTTGTGTGGTACCGACAGCACAGTGTGGTGTTCTACAAGTTGTACAAACACGTCCACAGCTCTGTCCAGCTGCATTTTTGTTTCTTCCTCAGTATAATACCGTGTTTTGTCACCGCCAGTGACTTATCGCCCATTCACGCGTTCCACCCACCCACACTGAAGCCTGTCCTGTCACACCACACTGTGCGCTCTGTATAAATGAGCAGCGGTCAGCCTGCGGATCCCCTCAACGTTTCTAGGATATTTTGGGGAAATTTTGCCTTCCTTTACGTTTTGCTTTCACTTTCCCTGTTTTTGTGCGAGCAAACCGTACTTCAGCCGCAGGAACATCCGGTAATGTAAAAACAACTTCTGCTTTCGTAACAGCAACGCACATCGAGCGACGAGCTGTATTTGTATTTCAGATGCGTATTTACGCCTGCTAAAGTTGACGTGTGACGGTTTAAATCCCGGTAACTTGCCTTGTACTTTTATCCCGTGTTTTACATTCAGCTACTTCTTAAATTTGCTCTATGTTTCTGTAGTGACGGTTTAGGGTGTTTAAAATGTAAAGGTTCATATGCATTGCGGATTGTGTTACATGACAAAATGCGTATAGTGCATTATTTATTTTTAGTTTTGTTGCACTTTACAGGAAACCCGCACGTCGTCAGCCATGTCCGCCGTCAGCAGCTCAAACACGGCCTTTGCCTTGGAGCTGTTCCGCACTCTGAGCCAGGCAAACTCTGCCGGGAACATCTTTATCTCTCCTCTGAGCATCAGCTCAGCCCTGGCCATGGTCTACCTGGGAGCTAAAGGAGACACTGCAGCTCAGATGGCTCAGGTCAGCTCACTGTCACTTGTTACCTGCACTGCATTTTTGCACAACTTTTAGTAGTCCTAAATAAAGTAGTGATACATTATGAGAGTTTTTTTAAAAAAAAATAAAAATATCTTGTGACTTCTGCACTTAGTCTATCAGTATTGACCCAAATACCCGCCTAACCATAAACTGAAAGGTGTGTCCTGGGAGAGGCACTGAAACAGCATCTGGACTTTGACCTCAATAAACGCCTCTCAACAAGATATCTATTGTTTGCTTAAAAAACAGAACACTGTAAAAGAAAAACTGGCAGGTGAGCATTAATTTCAGTTTAAAAAAACAGTTTGGTTTTGACAGCTTTAATCCATAGTTATAAATCCTTGCTTGTCCTTTACATAGAATAATGACTTTTATACTGGGAGAGTTTCATCTAATACAGTTTAATCTCCAGTGTGACAGGCAGCAGGCTAATGAATGAATGATATTAGTATCAGTTTCACAATTTGGATTAGAGACCTCAATTTTAAAAAATTGCAAAGAAGATGATTAACTTTCAAATGAGACTTATGTGTGTAACAACAGCACAAACAAATCATGGGTTACTTTTGGAGAGTCTTTCTGCATTGAAGTACTCCCCGAATAGTTTCAAATCTATCAATCTATCAATCTTGAAAGATTGAGGTACATATTCGTGTACATCAATCACCAAGGGCCATTAGCGTGCTGCTTGCTGTAACCCATAATTTCCTTCGGGATTAATAAAGTATTCTGATTCTGATGTTGCATTAAAATAGAAGCATCAAAAGTGCCTTACTCAGTGGTTAAAATGGGTCAGTGTTTTTTGTTTATCTATGTTTTTATTTATTTATTTGGCCACAACTGTGGAATGAGAGCAGATCTGCATAAGTTGTGGTTGTGGTAGCATCTAGCTAGCAATACTGGAAAGGAGCAAACATAAAGGGAGAGATGTTTTTTGAGTGGCAGGTAGTCTTAAAGGCAAGGTTTCTATCAGCTCAATAAATATCAGCAAACACGCAAACTGTTTGTGTGGAGTTTGTCTCACAGTGTGTTGTTAGCTAAAGGTCCAGCTGCTGAATTTCACAGAGGGAGAACAAAAAGAGAGCTAGCTGTTTTGTTTTGATGATATTGTGAAACATGCTGCTAATCAAACTGAGGTAGACGACCTGTGTTATTTAAAGACTACACTACAATGCTCTGCAGTTTAGTGCAGGATAAACAGGTTAGATTGCAGTACAGCATTAACTGAATTCCTCCTTCATTCCAGTTTTTTACTGTCTAGTATAAAGACAACATAAACAGTGTACTGCCAGTGTAGAGCATGGAAGTCAGCCAGCACAACTTCTGCTGACAACTTGTTGAATTTGGTTGTGTAAATCCACAACGAGCAGTAAACCCCAGAGCAACAGGAGCCCAGATTAGCTGATCACAGCTCGTACATTAAGAAAATCTAAAACAACAACAATAGAAATTATTGCGAGTTGAGATTCTTTCCCCCACGCTGAGCTAATGTGACCGATTTTAGGGTTCCCTCATCTTTCTGTATCCCAGTTTTCTCATTCTTCTTTCAAAAGTCTTGTTTCTGTTTTTATTTTGGTTAAATAAAATGTTTTTTCAAGGTGCACCATGTGAACATTTAATTTTATCACTTGGTTGAAGGCTGAGCGTAGGGTGTCCTTCCAAGACTGCTTCAGCAGAAACTCTTCCAGGAGTGAATAACTCAAGCCGGCAGCGCCACACGACCCCCGCATCACCACTTAGCGCAGCACAGATGCTACAGGTTATTATACCCCGGCCAATCTGGCCCCAGAATTAAGGGATGTGTCAGCTGTGGGTTAATTCCAGCTTTTACTCTATGTTTTTGCCCTTGTATTAAATTTGCAGCTGCACTATGGGATGTTCATGTATGTCCCCATGCACACAGCTAAGCTCCACCCACTCTGCCTCCAACAATTCCCTGGTTCGAATCAGTGTTTGGTGAACCAGGGTCTGCGTGCAGCCCATGTCCACCAAGGCCTGGTGTATACCCCCTTGACACCTTACTGGTACGCTGTACGCCCCTCTCAGATCAAGGGGAGGGTGTGTAGCCACCAGGACCTGTGGAGAAAAAGCAGAGGGAAGCAGGTTAGTGCCTCTTGCAGCTGCTGCTCTGTGGCAGTGGGCCATGGTGGTGAAGAACTCCTCCAGCCAATGGGACGCTTCCGCTGTGGCCCAAAAGACCTCCATGAAGGCATGGGGGCCATCTCCCTTTCCTGTGTGGTAGTGGGACACAGCTGGGAGCGGCAAATGTGTCGGCAAATAGCCAGCCCGAGCGACCTGATGCTCGACTACATTCAGATGCTCGACTGGTCCTGCAGCTGTTCCTACTGGCGGTGAAACACTGAAGCATTCTCCCGCTGCATAGCCGCAAGCTAGGCCATTTCCCGGGCCTGCCCTGGCAAAGGTGTTGGACGTTTATAGGTGTTTTATTGATATGGTTTTTTTTTTTTACCTACTTCGTTCACGCAGCTTTTCAGATGCCTTCTCCTTTCAGAACTCCGCATGGCTTCCTACTCCGGTCCCAGCAACATCCTTAAAAGGAGAGACATGATTTGATGATGGTCAGGTGTGTGAGTCAGCCTCTCCTGACACCACACCCTGAACCCACTGCTCCACCCCTCCCCTGCACCTAAACCACAAAAAATTAGCTGCAATAAAAAATTTTGCAAGCTGGGACAGTGGTCAAGCACATGAATAATAAACTCTAGCATAACACATCATAATAGCCTCCTATAGACATGAAAAGTAAATATTAAATATATTAACAGCATATAACAGTTTCACAGTAAGGCTTATTATTAAACCTGATGCTGAAAGAATAAAGTTTTCCAGTTTCTGCCTTTGGACCATAAATGGTTACATTAGAGTCGCTCAGTGTCACATCCTTTCAGTCTTTGTCTTCAATGCCACACAGGCCCTCTCATTCAGCTCAGGTGAAGGCGTCCATGCAGACTTCCAGAAACTGAACGCTGACATCAACTCACCGTCTGCATCCTACATCCTGAAACTAGCCAACCGTCTTTATGGAGAACACACTGCCCACTTCCTCCCAGTGAGTGTCCACATCAATGATTCTCTTCATAAAGTTCTTCATTACAAAGACTGGATTAATAAACAGATGTCTGCTCTCTGCAGGACTTCCTTCAAGCCACACAGAAGTACTACCAGGCAGACCTGAAGACTGTGGACTTCATCGGAGCTCCAGAGGCGTGCAGAGCAGAGATCAACAGCTGGGTCGAGCAGCAGACAGAAAGTGAGAATGTGCATCTTCCACAGCCTGAACAGCAGGGAATCATTTTAGCATCCTCTGTGGATTATAATGAAATATTGTTGTGTCTCTGTATTTCCTGTCAGATAAGATAAAAGACCTTCTGAAGCCAGGAACAGTACGCTCAAATACCAGACTTGCTCTGGTCAATGCTATCTACTTCAAGGGCAACTGGAGGAACCCATTTGATGAGGCAAACACCCAAGAGATGCCCTTTAAAGTCAAACAGGTAAAAATTAAATGTAATCCTGTTCTAAATATGGGGACATACAGTTTAAACAGAGAAAGCAATTTAACTCAAGTAAGATGGATTTCTTGTGTTTGCTGTTTGTCAGAATGAGACCGTACCAGTCCAGATGATGTACCAGATGAAGAAGCTGCCCTACAACTACATTCATGACCATGGTCTGCAGATTCTAGAGTTGCCCTACGTGAATGAGGAGCTCAGCATGTTTGTTCTTCTACCTGCAGAGTCCTCAGATGGCTCAGACCCTCTGCTGAAGGTAAAGAACTTAGTAATAAATACCTATAAAGAAAAGTCAGCGTTTTGCTTTATTATTAAAGTTTAATGACTATAGAGTTTACCAAGTAGCTCTCAGGTGATGTTTACAACGTTAAAATTAAACAACAAAGATGCCATAAAATGTATTAACTGTGTTCCAGCTGGAGGAGGAGCTAACACAGGAGAGGCTGAATGAATGGACCGACAGGAAAAACATGGATGTTGATTCAGAAGTTGTCCTTCACCTGCCAAAGTTCAAGCTGGTGGAAGACTACGAGCTGAATGAACCTCTGACTAAACTGGGTATGAAGAACGTGTTCTGTGCAGGAAGTGCTGACCTGTCTGGCATGAACGGTGAAGGGGGGCTCTTCCTGTCTACGGTGGCCCACAAGGCCTTTGTGGAGGTGAATGAGGAGGGCACAGAGGCCGCTGCAGCCACAGCTGGAATGATAGCATTCTGCATGTTGAGGGAGGAACACTTCAGAGCAGATCACCCCTTCCTCTTCTTTATCAGACACAATAAGACCAAGTCCATCCTGTTCTTTGGCAGATTCTCATCTCCTCAGTAGAGGAAAAGGATGGTTCAAATTAAAATAAAATATCTTAAAAACAATATAAATGAAGGCTTTATTTTGTGATGTTGAGTTAATTAAGAAATTGTATTTTGCTTTATTCGCGAATAAAGTTTGATTATTTTACATTAATTCATTCTTAATTAAGTTGGGTTTTTGTTGGAGGGGTTAATATTGGAAACAATGGCTGTAGAAATTAATGTAGAAATTAAGGCTTTTAATCGATCCAGTCTTTTATTCATTTATTTTGAACAGAATGGTATTGTGGCACAGATTGCATCGACACAGCTTCTCAGTTGCACACAGTTCTTTATTTATAAAAACACTGTTGCACTCTGCTTCTCAAACAAGTCACAAGTCTGGCTCTTGTTTTACTTTTTTACTACAAGAATACTATAGAATACACTAAAGATCAGTATGGGATTAAAACTGCTTGTAAAATGAACAGAATTGTCTGTGTTGTCCCTTAGACCAGAAAACATAACCTTTTTCATATTTTTGTTGCTCACAGCATTTCTGCTGAAAATCATAAACCTTATGACTTTCTAGTCACCCTTTTTGTCCCTAAAAGCCCATTGGTTTTTGCTGAATGTCCATCATGGAGTGGCTCTTTAGCTAAAAGGTGTGGACCGTGTCAGGTCCTGGTGTTTTTAGCTCTTTATGCCTCAGACTCCTTGTTGAAGTCTCGATATGTGATATAGATTAGTTTTGTTCAGCTATTAAAACCATTAGCCATTTGATGCTGTGTGATGCTTCTTTCTAACAGACATCTCTCCAGTTTTGCTCAGTCTCAGCATCGGGAGGGCCTCCCCTTGTGCCATTGCTCCCTCGTAGTTGGGAATTCATCCTTGACAAGTCTTTGAAAAACATATCATTTATTCTCTAAAAAAAGAAGAAATAAAGGTCATAAGAACTTTATTTATTACCAAACGGAAATGTAATATCTGACACAGCTCATCTGCTATTTTCATGAAAAATAATAAATAATGAAAAATAAGTATCTTCCAGTACTGATGTTCTTTGTTTGATAAAGTTGCTGCAAAGTGGCTGATCAGAGTTATTAAGGATGGCTCTTTAGTGTGCATATTCTATTGTTCTAGACCAGCAGCCAGAGTTATGACTCTTTTTTTATTATTAGATTATAAAGCCTCACTTATGGACATATTGCACTTCTTTTTTTAATCCAAGACCTGACTGAGTTACGGCCATAGCCAACTAACTCTTAATAACAAGCTGCCAACAAGCCAACTCCCTCTGGCCTTTTGGATCTTGGTTTCAAACCTTCCATCACATATAAAACAGTCATTGCGCTTTGTATTCTGAATCTTATAGCAAAGTATCTCCAGGGCTAAAGACTAATGGGATAATGTTGCAGTGACATATAAGGTTTATTGGTTTCTGAGGCTGGTAGTGGCAATCTTATCTCAAGACCTCACAGTAGAGCACTTCACTTCCAGACTGCAGGCTTACTTGTGGTTCCTACAGTAGCGGTTTTTGATACGAGCGACACGGGCGGTTGCCCGTACTCATGCTGCCCCGACGTCAGCCAGCGTATATTGGGAATGGCATAGGCACCGATCGGTTTTTATCGCCCATTTCCTGGGAGTAAGGGCGCCCTTCGTCTGCGAGGTGCGCCTGCTGCTTGAGGCGCAGAGAGGAGAGGGCGGGGCGGCGGGGGAGTGTCTGACCGGCTGGAGCGGCATCTAATAACCAACTCGCAAAATAAAACAAAATAAAAACAAACCAACAAACACGAAAACAGCAGACATTATAATACAGAGTTATAATTTGCACCGATGTTTTTTCGAAATTCTATACACGAAAAGTGAGCGCGAGAGCCCTCAGTGCGCCTGCTCGCTGCTGAAGTCAAAGTAAACTTTATTGTCATCTCCGCTACATACAGACCAGTATATAGAGAGACGAGACGACGAGGCTCCAGAAGAGTAATAAAATAAATATACACTTTAGGACTCGGGATAAAGGGATCAATAACAATTTAAAATTTACAGTTTTATGATTTAAAGTCTCACACACAACCCGTCGAAAGGGGAGGGGGGCCGGCTGCTTCCAAATAGAGCATATTTCATTTATAATGTTGTAAATCCAAGCCCAGGGAGTGTTCGCCCAGGGCGCCAAACAGGCTAGGACCGCCACTGGGTTCCTAGGATATTTAAAAGTAGAATCAGAGGCAGAGCCTCCTGCTTCCAGGCTCCTCCTCTCCAGCTTCTAACTTGGATTCAGCAGACAGACACCCTTTCTATTTTTACGTTTAGGTTTAAAACAGGGGTGTCAAACTCAATTGCATAGAGGGCCAAAACTCAAGGCACACTTTATGTTGCAGGCCAAACAAGATAAACATTTTTTAAACACGCTAAAACAATGTTTTTTTAAACATAAATATGAATAAAAACAGACAGGAATATTATTCCAGAATAAATAAACTTAAAAAAATAAACTTTAACTTTAAATATTTTGCTCTCCATAAAAATATATCCTGTCACAATTATGCAAGTTAGAAATATGAACATGTTGCCAAAAACCCCAGAAAAAATAAATGAAAGCATACACAAGGTTGGAGCCGCATGTAGACGGAGCAAAGTCCGCTGACTTGGTTCAACATTACTTGGCAACAGGGAAAGTGAGGCAGGTTGCACTGCTGCATTTGTGACAGCTTCACTTGAAATGCCTTCACCGCATCATACATCATGTCCATGAACTGACAGATTTCCTTGCTGAGCTCAAAAACTCTATTGAGAACTTTTCCCTAACTCAGCCAACAGACCTCTGTATGATAAGGAATGTCGGCAAACTCTGAATCTATTTCCCACATAAAAGACTGAAATTGACGGTGATTTAAACTTTTAGCTCAGATAAAATTTACGGTTTGCGTTACGGTGATCATTACATGCTCCATTTTTAGGACTTTACCACACAGCGTTTCCTGGTGTGTGATGCAGTGATATGCTGTTAACTCACCGGTACAGTTCTCCTCCTGCATCTTTACTAGATCCTACATCCTGCACAACACCAGCAGCTCCATCTGTTGTCCCAGGGCAGTTTCATGTCGGTTACACTTTGACATACATTTAAAAAAAATGTATTTTCCTGTCGCTGTCTCGTGCATCGATTTAATTTCCAATATTTACACTCCACGGATGAAGATGGTCAGCTGTGCAATGTTCATCATGTCTATACTTTCATCCACAGCAAGAGAGTATGCAATGACGTTTTTGCTTCTTTCACACAACTGTGTTCTTAAATCAGGCTCACATTTGCCAAAATCTGCATTTTGTCTGGACACAAGACATCGCACACCTTCATCATGCAGCTCTTCAGAGTGGTACTGGGCTGATTTGGCTATCTAACAAGGGACTGCAGTTAGACTCGTGTCTCAACATGTAAATGAGGTAGTCCGCTGGATTTGTCTTCTTCTCTTTAGTAGCTTGTAGTCTCATATAAGTGAGCAGAGAGTCGTTGCTGACAAGTTTCTGAAACGGGCTGCACCGTGTCTGGTGTCTTAGCTTCAGTGGGTGGGGCAGCTCCGGTTGTTTCTGTCTGTATGCCCTCTCCTAAAAAAAGTCACTTTCTCTATGCTTTAATCTAAAGTCTCTTGTTGTGTTTCCGGTATGTAATGCTGTAGCAGCTTAAACGGTTGTTTGCATGTTACAGGAGAACACCATCAGCCATGTCCGTCAGCAGCTCAAACACAGCCTTTGTCTTGGAGCTGTTCCGCACTCTGAGCCAGACAGACCCTGCTGGAAACATCTTTGTCTCTCCTCCGAGCAAGGATGGACCATGGCCAGGGCTACCTGGGAGCTCCCAGGAAGCACTGCAGCTCAGATCGCTCAGGTCAGCTCACTGTCACTTGTTCCCTGCACCACGCCATCAGTTGATCTGCTAGCATGATGCCTGTGCAACTTCAAGACCTCGTTGCATTTTAAAAGCAGTCAGTCTGACCTGTTTTCACAAAACGTCTTGTCAGATGTGGCCGTCTGTGTTTTTCCATATAGAAAAAAAAAACATTTCTGTTTTGTTTGTTTTTTTGTTTTTTGTCTTTATAAAAAACACACGTTGCTGCTGTCTATAGATAATCTGCATAATCTCTCACCCTCAGTAAGTTTATGAATAAATACAATTCACCTTTTGGTATTTAGTTAAACGTGTTTGAAAAGCTTGTGGGAAACAAGCTATTTGCCAGAGGTCAATGGGTCAGTGTTTTTTGTTTATTTATGTTTTTATTTATTTAATTGGCTACAACTGTGGCATGAATGCAGATCTCCATAAATTGTGGTTCACCATCTAGCTAGCAATACTGGAAAGGAGCAAGCATAAGTCTCACAGTGTGTTGCAGCTAAAGGTCCAGCTGCAGAATTTCACAGAGGAAGAAAAGAAACAGCTAGCTGTTTTGTTTTGATGATATTGTGAAACATGCTGCTAATCAAAATGAGGTAGACGAACTGTGTTATTTAAAGACTACATTACATTACAATGCTCTGCAGTTTAGTGCAGGATAAACAGGTCTGACTAGTGCACAGTGGCTGTGGTGCAGAGTATAACAGAGATGAATGTATTTGTATAGCGCTTTACTTAGTCCCTAAGGACCCCAAAGCGCTTTACACATCCAGTCATCCACCCATTCACACACTGGTGATGGCAAGCTACATTGTAGCCACAGCCATCCTGGGGCGCACTGACAGAGGCGAGGCTGCCGGACACTGGCGCCACCAGTAGGCGCCAGTGAAGTGTCTTGCCCAAGGACACAACAACCGAGACTGTCCAAGCCGGTGCTCGAACCGGCAACCTTCCGATTACAAGGCGAACTCCCAACTCTTGAGCCACGATTGCCTGAATTTGAAGCTCAGCTGATGATGCTTGAATTTAGTAACTGAAGAAGAAGAATCCTTTAATTGTCCAACAAGGGAAAATTTGGGTGTAACAGCAGCCAGAAAGACACATATACAAACAAACAGCACACAAGCCACAGAACAGAAACACACACAATTTTTACATATTTATATCAAGGACAATGATTACAAAAAAAAAGAGTACTGTACTGTTATTAAATTCAATGAAATTAAATACAGATAAGAGGCAAACCCTGATTATATTGTGAATCGGTTGATAAAATAGTGCAAGTTACAGCACTGATGTAAACATCTCTTTGTTGGGAGCAGTTCTGATTGTACAGTCTGACAGCTGATTTAAAATCTCTCCGATTCACAAGGTCCTGATTTAATCCCCGATTCAGAGAAATTTATCAGTACTGAGACTTGCGAGACTTCATCAGAGGTGTGAGCATCACAGCAGATGCCTTTGTGTCAAAGTAACCGAGGATAAAACACAGAAAAACATGAAGGAGATTTTCCTGGCCTGGCTTTTCATAGCAGATAACTGCCTTAAAAATATTGTTCAGTAGAACAAAAACAGAAGAAAACCATGAATCAAGATGTAAACATTACCTGATGCTGCTAAAATGAAGCAGAGCAAAGTTACAGAGGTTTTATTAGAGACGCAGATAAGTGTTTTGCAATTTGGTACAATTTAAAAAGTTTACATTTCTGCGGTATTGAACAGCGGAAATGAGGCTTACTTGTCGGAGGTCATTTGTGGGGGGGGGGGACGACAGCGTAATAAGCAAACAATCCAGAAAACAGACATTTGAGATGGGAAACTGTTCTTGAAGTACTGAGAGACAGAGCTGTGCAGGAAGTGTGAATTTTATCGTGGTGGAAGAAAAACAGCAAAAGTAAGAGGGAATTAATGACGATGTTTATCAAATGCGAAGCGCAGTTTTGATCTTATTTTGCTGCTGGTTCAGTGAATTTTGGTCAGAGTGACAAAACCTGCAGCTTCAGAATCTGTGAGCCGTCAGCTTTCAGCCCTGACGGCGTGTCCGTGTACGTGTTGTTGGGTGAGAAAGCCGACATCTCAGTTTCTGATTCGTCGGGTCTGTGCTTGGTGTTTACGTCTTTGTGTGGAATCCGTTTATTTGCTCTCATTTGCCGTTTCAGCTGTTTGGTGGTTGTTGAAATGAAAGCTTTAACCTGAGATTCTGGCGTTTCTGGCAAAATATATTTTTATTTAAAAATTAATTCATATTTAATGAATTAATATCCTTTATTCAAGCTAAAATTGATTTTAATCGATAAATCGATAATTGAAACCCAGCCCTACTCCTCAACATGTCTTGAAGTTCTCCAGAGGTAATGAACTAATCATGTGATTCAGGTGTGCTGACCCTGGGTGACATCTAAAACCTGCAGGAGACCTGCCCTTGAGGCCTGGAGGTCCCCACCTCTGGTCTAGTATAAAGACAACATAAACAGTGTACTGCCAGTGCAGAGGATGGAATCCATCAGGACAACTTCTGCTGACATCTTGTTGAATTGAGTTGTGTAAATTCACAAAGAGCAGTAAACCTCAGAGCAGCAGTAGCTCAGATCAGCTGATCACAGCCTGTACGTTAAGAAAATCTAAAACTCACAATAGAAATTGTTATGAGTTGTGATTCTTTTCCCCACATTGAGCCACTGTGACCGATTTTAGGGTCCCCTCATCTTTCTGTATCCCAGTTTGTCTCTAAACAGGATAATGAGTAGGGAATGGGACAAAGTCACACTCTACAATGTAGGCAGCACAAAAACAAAGGTATTTTTTTCCATATTTTATTTTATTCATCTTCTATTTAACTGATTCAAGCTGAGGACATTTCTTAGAATTAAGATAAAGTTTGTTCCCTTCTTCTAATATTATTTTATTTGTACACTCAATAAACACTTCCATCAAAGCCTCAATAGGAAAGTTGTAGTAACAGTTTTTTAAAGGATATTTCCTTTAAAAAAATGTAGTTAGTTTTCCATTACTAATGTCATTTCAGTTAATTTAAGATTTTATTTCAAAAGTCTCGTTTCTATTTTTATTTTGGTTAACTAAGATGTTTTTGGGGCTAAACCCTGATATATTGCCAGTGCCAAGCAAATGCTTTACACTTGCAGCTTTTCTGTAAGAACCACTGAAAAACATGCAGTGCCTCTGAACCTTAACTCTATGGATGTGCAAATAACATATATCAAACTGGCTTTACACACAGTAGCAAAAGAAGTAGATCTTCCACATGTTCATCCCATGTTAGTGTATTGTTAGTGTGTTGAAAACAAGTCATTATTTAAGATTGTCACCAGCATAAGGACCCATCCACATTATAGACTATATGCATTCATACATACAGAAATACATGAATGCTGGGTATACAAGTCTGGACTAAGTCTTCTTTCAGAAAGACCGCAGGAGTTGGGTTAACTGTCTAAGTTCCACAGAAGAATTGCTTACATCAGAGATCTTTCCAGGCTCAATCCAAATTTGGTGCAGCCATACTTGAACTTATTATTGTAGAGAATACAGTAGGTGTGACTTATGAGCATGATTTTCTGAAAACAGAAACAGGCAATATCATAATTAGTAGAGTCACAATCACATCTACTCATCACCGCAATATCTCAGTGTCCACAAGGGGTCACTGTAGACCAGTGTTTCCCAACCACTGTGCCGGCGCATAGTGCCGTGAGAGATGATCAAGTGTTACGTTGAAGATTATCTGGTTCCTGCGACCAGCATGAATAACTTGCAGAACAATTACGTTGTCTTCCAATAGCAGGCAGTACAACTACCTGCTCTAATTAAATTAGTTGCCAACTGCCAGTAAGCAGAAGAAAACGAAGAAGAAATTACATAATTCTCATGCTGTTAGACGATGCAGCGCATAACAGCAACAGAAAAGAAAAAGTAGTCAATCTGACCTGGGCCCTGGAGAAAATTCTCACCCGGATGAAGGCCCTAGCATGAGTAGTGGTCAGAAAAAAAAACAAAAAAGTTATACTGGGGACAAACTGAGCTAATTCTTCTATACCTGGTGCGCGGGGAAAAATTGTCAATATCCTTTTTGTGTCATTTTTGTTTGGTGGTGTGCCATGTGATTATTATT
This sequence comes from Neolamprologus brichardi, assembly GCF_056152115.1. Taxonomy (NCBI): domain Eukaryota; kingdom Metazoa; phylum Chordata; class Actinopteri; order Cichliformes; family Cichlidae; genus Neolamprologus; species Neolamprologus brichardi. The sequence continues at coordinate 26,990,438 of NC_142120.1, forward strand.
ATTATTTTTTATTTAAGTAAGTAAGTAGAGTTTGTTTATTAAGCGCTTTTCATAGACAGGCTGTCACAAAGCGCTGTACACAAAGATTAAAATAAACAGAAAGTTAAGTAACAAAATAGACAATATACACAATATAAAAGATTAATAGTAAATTAAAATTTCAAAAGTGTTGATCAACAGAAAGCTTGTTTAAAAAGAAAAGTTTTTAACTGCTTTTTAAAGGATTCCACAGAGTCAACCAAACGTAGTTGTGGTGGTAAACTGTTCCACAGCCTTGGTGCCACAGACCGAAAGCCTCTGTCCCCTCTGGTCTTCAGTCGTGTACGGGGAACAACCAACAAACTCTGAGTCTGTGAGCGGAGACAAGCAGCAGCAGTATACTTTATAAGAAGCTTGGATAAATAATCTGGGGCCTGGCCGTTTAGTGCATTTAGTGTTAAGACAAGAATTTTAAAGCGTATTCTAAAATCAATTAGGGAGCCAATGTAAGGAATATAAAAATAGGAGTAATGTGAGCACGCTTGCTAGAAGATGTTAGTAACCTGGCCGCTGCATTTTGTATAGTTTGGAGGTGAGAAAGAGATGATTTGTCCAAGCTGGTAAACAGGGCATTACAATAATCTAAACGTGATGACACAAATGCATGAACAATTTTTTTCCAGTTCAGCTAAGCAGACCATTTTTCACAGTTTAGAAATGTTCTTTAAATGAAAGAAACAGGAACGAGACAGAGATTTTACATGTGAGTCCAGGCCCAGAGAAGAATCAAATATTACTCCCAGATTTCGAATATTTGACTTGGGAGAAGAACAGAAAGGGGCAACAACATGACTGATTTTAGAATGTAGTTCAGGAAGAGCTATGATCATGGTCTCTGTCTTCTCCATGTTTAATACAAGGTAGTTGCTAGAAAGCCAACCAGAAACCTGAGTTAAGCACTGGATTAAAGGACATATGCAGCCGAATGTCATCGGCATAGAAATGATAAGAAATGTCACTAAATGATTGAATAATGCCAGCTAAAGGGAGCATGTAAAAAGAAAATAATAACGGACCCAGAACTGAACCCTGTGGAATTCCGCAGGTTAGGGGGGCAATGTTAAAGGTAAACCTGTCAGTCAACCTGTCAGTCCTAGAAAAGGTCCTATCTGATAAGTAGGAGGACAACCAGTCTAAGGCAGATCCAGATATACCAGCCAAAACCTTCAGCCTGTTCATTTTGTGGTCAATGATATTGAAGGCTGGTCTAAGATCAAGCAAAATGATCACAGAAAAATTTCCTGCATCAGAAGCCATTAACAAATCATTATAGACCCTTAAGAGAGTGGTCTCAGTTGAGTGCTGCTTTAGAAAGCCACCCTGAAAAGGGTCCAAAATCTGTAATCTGCATAGTAAGGTCCTGAACTGATTTTCTACAATTTCTTCCAGTAGTTTACTTATGAATGTCAATTTTGAAATAGGCCGATAATTACTAGCAGAGCTAGCATCTAGATTCTGTGTTTTTAAAAGTGGAATTACCTCAGCATGTTTTCAATAGGATGGAACACAACCTTGCCTCAGTGAACTGTTGATGATGGATAACAATGTGGGACCAATGATGGTGAGAGTACCAGACAGGACAGAGGGAGGCAATATATCTAAAGAACACAAGGAGAATATTATTTTACCTATTACTGTAATTAAGTCATTGAGTGCGCCAAATAAAACCTTGGGAAGGAGACTCTGAGTTGACAGATACATTAAAAGAAACTGACTTATGGTCGCTAAAAACAATGTCATTTAAGTTCAAGTGGTCAGGGAAACACCAAAGGTGAAGACCAAGTCCAGAGAATGCCCAGCAGTGTCAGTAGGACTTGATACATGCCTAACCCCTAACCCTATTTATTTTTTCCTAACGTGAAATATGTGCTATGGCTCCAAAAGGTATGTTCTACACACTGCTGTAGAACATAAATTGGCTAAATAGTACATGTCTTACAAGTTGCAAATACTAAGGCACAAACATGGCAAACTACCAACAGTTATGATATTCCTTTATTCCTAATACTGCTGGATGTAATCATTGCAGGAGATTATGGCCACTGCTATTAACTTTGATACCATGTTGGTAGGATTATTTGGTACTAAGTACTGAGGCAAAACCTTAACATGTACAAACCATTATACCCATTATCATACAGTAAACCTTCCAAAAGGAATATAACTTACAGGACAAGGTTTTTTTTGTTTGGTTTTTTTTTTTGGGGGGGGGTTCTTACTTTTCTTTTTTTCAGAAAAATTTAAGTTGTCCAGTTTCTGCCTTTGGACCATAAATTGTTACATTAGGGTCGCTCAGGCTCAGTGTCACATCCTTTCAGTCTTTGTCTTCAATGCCACACAGGCCCTCTCATTCAGCTCAGGTGAAGGCGTCCATGCAGACTTCCAGAAACTGAACGCTGACATCAACTCACCGTCTGCATCCTACATCCTGAAACTAGCCAACCGTCTTTATGGAGAAAACACTGCCCACTTCCTCCCAGTGAGTGTCCACATCAATGATTCTCTTCATAAAGTTCTTCATTACAAAGACTGGATTAATAAACAGATGTCTGCTCTCTGCAGGACTTCCTTCAAGCCACACAGAAGTACTACCAGGCAGACCTGAAGACTGTGGACTTCATCGGAGCTCCAGAGGCGTGCAGAGCAGAGATCAACAGCTGGGTCGAGCAGCAGACAGAAAGTGAGAATGTGCATCTTCCACAGCCTGAACAGCAGAGAATCATCTTAGCATCCTCTGTGGATTATAATGAAATATTGTTGTGTTTCTGTATTTCCTGTCAGATAAGATAAAAGACCTTCTGAAGCCAGGAACAGTCAACGCAGATACCAGACTGGCTCTGGTCAATGCTATCTACTTCAAGGGCAACTGGAAGAACCCATTTAAAGAGGCAAAAACCAAAGAGATGCCTTTTAAAGTCAAAAAGGTAGAAATTTAACTGAAGGTTACAAAATCTGGACACAAAGTCTGAATACAGGAAACTGTAAAATGTTTAAGGTAAACACCATCAGAAGCTTTATGATAACATGATCTGATCGCCTGGATTTCCTGTGTGTCAGAATGAGACCGTACCAGTCCAGATGATGCACCAGAAGATGAAGCTTCCCTACAACTACATTGCTGACCATGATTTGCAGATCCTGGAGCTGCCCTATGTGGGTGAGGAGCTCAGCATGTTCATTCTGCTGCCTAAGGAGTCCTCAGACGGCTCAGACCCTCTGCTGAAGGTACACAGCCTAGAAACAAGTTCCTGTAAAGAAAAGCCAAAAAAACTCTTCTGCTTTACTTTAAATTATTAAATTTGATCATTTAACAGACTGCTTCTGATTTCATGTATAAAATTAATTTAAATATGAGCAAAAGAAATATGACAAAATGTATTAACTGTGTTCCAGCTGGAGGAGGAGCTAACACAGGAGAGGCTAAATGAATGGACCGACAGGAAAAACATGGAAGTTGATTCAGAAGTTGTCCTTCACCTGCCAGTTCAAGTTCAAGCTGGAGGAAGACTACGAGCTGAATGATCCTCTGGCTAAACTGGGTATGAAGGACGTGTTCTGTGCAGGAAGCGCTGACCTGTCTGGCATGAACGGTGAAGGGGGGCTCTTCCTGTCTACGGTGGCCCACAAGGCCTTTGTGGAGGTGAACGAGGAGGGCACAGAGGTGCAGCCACAGGTGCTATGATCAAGCTACTTTGTTATATACCGGACACACACTTCAGAGCAGATCACCCCTTCCTCTTCTTCATCAGACACAATAAGACCAAGTCCATCCTGTTCTTTGGCAGATTCTCATCTCCTCAGTAGACAGAAGCAGCAGAGGAAGATGATGGTAAAATTTAAATAAATAAACCACTAAAATAAAGTAAATGGAGTTTTGTGTTGTGATGTTTTGCTAATTATAAAACTATTTTTCATTTTAAAAATTCATATTTTTTTCTATTTTTAATAAAATAGATGGTACTTCTATAGAAGCACAAGTTCTAGCAGACACTACAATAGGCACTAATGATGGTGCATTAGTCTCTATGGTACTCTCAGCTTGCTATGGAAAGCCCCAGCAATGCTGAAAGGTAAAGTATATACAAGTGCTAGAGCAACATGTTTTTCAAGGAAGGCCTTGTATGTTACAGTATACTAAACCGCATATTACAGCTATTACAACAGAAATGTAAAATAAACAGCTAGAATCCAAGATCAGACAAAAATCTAGTAGCTGCTCTCATCACATGTTTACAGACTGCTGTTAAAAGAAGAGACAATGCTACACAGTGGCAAACACGACTCTGTGCCAACTTTTTTGAGACATGTTGTTACTTTCAAAAGAGCTTTTTATTTTTGCCGAGTCCGGAGGCTCCTGTAGCGCTTCCCAGAGGACAGGAGGGTGAAGAGTCTGTGTGCTGGGTGACTAGGGTCTCTGATGATTTTCCCAGCCCGTTTCAGACACCTCTTCCTGTAGATGTCTTGTATGGCAGGAAATGGTGCTCCGGCGATGCACTGGGCATGCAACAACTAGGTAAGAAAAGTCCTTCTTCCCCAGATGACACATACATATGTTGGAAACAATGATTCACATTATAGAGAACACTCTGATTCATCAACTTACAGTCTGGGATTTTATTTCCCATCAGAGTTGAGCATTCTTAGTTCAGATTTTCCCATGAGATTTAGTAATGCTGTTCTCTGGAAAATGAGCCATAACCAGTGAGACTGAACCGCCCTTGTTCCTTCCACCAACTTTATTCATACAGAGAGAAGGACTACAGTCAGTCTCCTGTCTCACCACAGTTCTGTGCTCTTGTAAATCAGGTAGTCCTCTGGATTTTTCCTTGTTTTATGTGTGAGTGTAGTTTTACTTTTCTATGTCTTGTCATTTTGCTTTGACTTTTTAGCACACAGCGAGTCAAGTGTGGTTGAGTCATAGACACCAGCTAATGTGATAACAGCTCAGGCTGTTAAAAAAATGCAAAGCTGACTGGTGTACAGATAACTCTGATAGGAATCCTTTGATTTTCTTTATTCTCCAGCAGTGCTGGTGTTACTTCCGGAAAGGTTTTTTCTCATTGCTTTAAGTCTCTTGTTATGTTTTCAGTATGTAATGCTGTAGCAATTTAAACGGTTGTTTGCAGGAAAACACCATCAGCCATGTCCGCCGTCAGCAACTCAAACACAGCCTTTGCCTTGGAGCTGTTCCGCACTCTGAGCCAGGCAAACCCTGCTGGAAACATCTTTATGTCTCCTCTGAGCATCAGCTCAGCCCTGGCCATGGTCTACCTTGGAGCTAAAGGAAACACTGCAGCTCAGATGGCTCAGGTCAGCTCACTGTTACATATTACCTGCACCACACTATCAGTTGATCAGCTAGCATGCCTGTGCAACTTCAACTCCTCGTTGCCTTTTAAAAGCAGTCAGTTTGACCTGTTTCCACAAAACGTCTTGTCAGATATGGCTGACTGCGTTTTCCATACAGAAGAAATCATTTATTGTTATTTTTGTATTTAAAAAGAAGAAAATCTGAACTTTTTTGCTAGAAGAGTGCTGTTTATAGACAAACTGCAAAATTTCCGCAAAATCTTGTCCTCAGTAGGTTTATGAATAAACAGAATTTAAATTTTGGGGTTTTGTTAAACACCTTTAAAAAGCTTAATTTTCTATGTGGCCAAAACACTGAACCCCAAGATGTTCCCAGTGGGACGTCAGGAATTTCTGTCTAACATATGAGGATGGAATGTGTTATATAAATGGCATTAAAATCAATAAAACCCACAAACAGTATAGTTACTGAGAGCATGATGCTCAGTGAGACAGACAGTATGTTAAATGTTATTATTAAACATGTTGCTGAAAGAATAAAGTTGTCAACTTTCTGCCTTTGGACCATAAATTGTTACATTAGAGTCGCTCAGTGTCACATCCTTTCGGTCTTTGTCTTCAATGCCACACAGGCCCTCTCATTCAGCTCAGGTGAAGGCGTCCATGCAGACTTCCAGAAACTGAACGCTGACATCAACTCACCGTCTGCATCCTACATCCTGAAACTAGCCAACCGTCTTTATGGAGAACACACTGTCCACTTCCTCCCAGTGAGTGTCCACATCAATGATTCTCTTCATAAAGTTCTTCATTACAAAGACTGGATTAATAAACAGATGTCTGCTCTCTGCAGGACTTCCTTGAAGCCACACATAAGAACTACCAGGCAGACCTGAAGGCTGTGGACTTCATCGGAGCTCCAGAGGTGTGCAGAGCAGAGATCAACAGCTGGGTCGAGCAGCAGACAGAAAGTGAGAATGTGCATCTTCCACAGCCTGAACAGCAGGGAATCATTTTAGCATCCTCTGTGGATTATAATGAAATATTGTTGTGTTTCTGTATTTCCTGTCAGATAAGATAAAAGACCTTCTGAAGCCAGGAACAGTCGACGCAGATACCAGACTGGCTCTGGTCAATGCTGTCTACTTCAAGGGTAACTGGAAGAACCCATTTAAAGAGGCAAACACCAAAGAGATGCCCTTTAAAATCAAACAGGTAGAAATTTAACTGAAGGTTACATCTGGACTCAAAGTCTGAATACAGGAAACTGTGTAAAATGTTTAAGGTAAACACCATCAGAAGCTTTATGATAACATGATCTGATCGCCTGGATTTCCTGTGTGTCAGAATGAGACCGTACCAGTCCAGATGATGCACCAGAACAAGAAGCTTCCCTACAACTACATTTCTGACCATGATTTGCAGATCCTGGAGCTGCCCTATGTGGGTGAGGAGCTCAGCATGTTCATTCTGCTGCCTAAGGAGTCCTCAGACCCTCTGCTGAAGGTACACAGCCTAGAAACATGCTTACTTACTTTATTAAATTTGATCATTTAACAGACTGCTTCTGATTTCCTGTATAAAATGAATTTAAATATGAGCAAAAGAAATATGACAAAGTGTATTAACTGTGTTCCAGCTGGAGAAGGAGCTAACACAGGAGAGGCTGAATGAATGGACCGACAGGAAAAACATGAGCAGCCGTTCAGAGGTTGTCCTTCACCTGCCAAAGTTCAAGCTGGAGGAAGACTACGAGCTGAATGAACCTCTGGCTAAACTGGGTATGAAGGACGTGTTCTGTGCCAGAAGGGCTGACCTGTCTGGCATGAATGGTGAAGGGGGGCTCTTCCTGTCTACGGTGGCCCACAAGGCCTTTGTGGAGGTGAACGAGGAGGGCACAGAGGCCGCTGCAGCCACAGGTGCTATGATCACCAAGTGTTGTTATATACCGGGCACACACTTCACAGCAGATCACCCCTTCCTCTTCTTCATCAGACACAATAAGACCAAGTCCATCCTGTTCTTTGGCAGATTCTCGTCTCCTCAGTAGACAGAAGCAGCAGAGGAAGATGATGGTGCAATTCAAATTAAAAGAAATCTTTGAAATAAAGTAAATGGAGTTTTGTATTGTGATGTTTTGCTAATTACGAACTCTATTTTTCATTACTTTTTTTTAAAATAAAATAGATGGTACTTGTGCTTTTATACAAGTTCTAGCAGATTTAGAGAACATAGATACTGTGTCCTCCAGACTGAAGAGGAAACTCCAACTTATTATCAAGAGTCTGTAGCTCTGATGGTATGATGGTGCATTAGTATCTATGGAACGGGCAGCTGATAACGAATAACCATAATGAGACGGGGCAGGAGCAAACACAGTGATGTACACTGACGGGAGACTATCAAAGTAAAACAGGAAGTACACCGAGACACAGACTGGAGGGGGAGAGAGAACACGAGGGAGAGCACAGACATGCCAGGAAGCTTGTGGAATGACCAGGCTGAGGATGCGAGCTCGTTAACATACTGGCCTATTGATGCCAGTATTGAGCTGAATCATTGCTAGAAAAATATTGCAGTCATATTTAAGTTGATCACTAACTGGTGCTAAAAGAGTGACTCATCATTGTATTTGCTCTGGGTAAACCGAGCATTGAAATACCTGAAACACCAAGGCCACATAAAGCAAGTTCACAAGAATGCACAACTGTGAGAATTTCCAAACTTTTTTTTTCTCCAAAAAAATCACATCTTAGGGATGACAGTGTTGACATTCATTTAAAACAAATATGCTCTCAATTAAAAAACATAATTATACAGCATTGTCAACACACAGGGACAATGTTTGAATGAATGCAGAGAGTATATAAAGGAACATGGAAACAGCCTATAACATGCATAGTGTTTGGCAAGTGATGTACATGTGTATATATCAGTGGCTGTCAATAAAGTTTCTCTCTCTCAGACTGTGTTCAAGTCCAGAAAATAGCAAAAGCCTGTGTGTTTATTCCACCGTAATTATCCTCAGTGCAGTCTAGATAATAGACTGGAAAACTTTCCAATGAGTCAAGCAGGAAGGACTATGCATTCCAAATGAGCAACGAGGAGCCACTGTTATTTTTATGTTCCTAAGACTGTAGACAGCAACATACAGCACGCCACTTTAACATTCTGATAGAAGCTTTATACATACAGCTTTGAGATGAGAAGAATCATTACTCAATATTATTGAGTCTAGATGCTGAAAAAGCTTTCGACTCTGTGAGATGGGAATTGTTATTCCAAGCAATGCTTAGATTTGGGTTTAATGGGTTCATCATTACAATATTGAGGGCTTTGTATAATAGCCCAACTGCAAAAATAAAGATTAATGGTGAACTTTCAGATGCTGTTAAGCTTGAAACGTCCACAAGACAAGGATGCCCACTGAGTCCACTCTTATTTGCTATTTTTATAGAGCCATTGGCTCAAAGGATTAGGCAGAATGGTAAAATAAAAGGGACTAATATTGCTGGAAGTGAACAGAAATTGGCCTCGTTCGCAGGTGATGTTTTGGTTTACTTATCAAAACCTACTGAATCACTTATGGAGCTAATGTCAGTGTTAAAGGAGTATGGGCTATACCCGGGATATAAATTGAATATACAAAAAACCCAAGTGCTTAGTAGCTTTTATAGCCCCCCCCCCCCCCCCCCCCCCGCCCCAAAAAAAAAAAAAAAAAAGACTTATCAATGGCTATAACCAGTTTGGAAGAAATCAACTACCCCCTACTTAAAAAAGATATCATGCTAAATATTAGCAGATGGTCATTAACCCCTTATCTAAGCATGTCTTCTAGAATGGACATCATAAAAATGAATATACTCCCAAATATACTGTACTTATTCCAGTCTGTTTCTATAGAAAATCCTGATAGATACTTTGTAGAATGGGATAGGATCCTCTCAAGATTTATATGGGCGGGTAAAAAGCCAAGAATTAAGTTCAAAACACTTCAGCTTCCCAAGGATAAAGGAGGATTAGGCCTCCCTTGCCTACAGGACTACTACAGGGCAACACAAATAAGAAATCTGGTGGGCTGGTGTAAACCTGGATACTGTTCAAGATGGAAGGAAGTGGAATTGTCCTTGGGAGGTAATTTCCCTGTCGGGGCACTGATAGGAGATCCTTCAGAGTTACGACTCCTGGGAGACCCGGGCAACCCTTGGATAGTAAGTTCATTAAAGATATGGGAAAGAGTACTTAAAAGGTATCAATTAAACCAGAGGGTCAGATTCCTTAAGTGGTTTGCATATGACCCAGAATCTTTGCCTGGTAATATCGACTCGACATTCAAAACATGGGCAAATAAAGGTCTCACCACATACAGTACCTTGTTGAAAAATGGAAAAGTGATCAGTTTTCAGGACCTTAAGAAAAAGTTTAGGTTGCAAAATCAAGATTTTTTTAGATACTTGCAACTGAGGGACTTCCTGAATAAAAAGTTAAAAAATCCTCAGTTATCGACTGGGAATGAAGAGATTATCTATATATTTGAGAATGCATATAGAGATGGACCCTATCAAAAAATAATTTCCAAATTATATTGTTCACTGATCAATCTACGGGGTCAAGATACAAGATATGTTAAAGCAAGATGGGAAACAGAGAGCAATCTATCCCTAACAGGAGAGGAATGGGATGGGATCTGTAGGCAGCAGTGGTCAGTAACAAGTTCCCCCTCGTGGAGGGAATTCAGTTGGAAGAATGTAATTCGTTATTTTATTACCCCAGCTCAAAAATCCAATTATTCTCAGAATACAACGTGCTGGAGGCATTGTGGACATGCAACAGCAAATCATTTCCACATTTTTTGGGAATGTCCCTGTGTGGTTCCATTTTGGAAGGAAATACATAAGGTCATGGAAACAGTCTTCCAAAAGAAAATACAATCGTGAGATACAGGCCCCAGATGATGTAACAGAAGAGGAAAAAATAACACCAGTTAGCAATGATGAAACATTTCTGGCCAGAACACAGGAGTATTTTATAGAGGAATGTACGTATGTGCATGTTGTACGAGCCATATGTGAGTTTTTCCTTTTTGGGGTTAAGAGGGTTGGTTTAAAATGCACACACTGCATTGGTGCACGGTCGTGGGGCGTGACTCATGAGTGTGTATTGGGCAATAAATGTTGTTGCACTCACCTGTTCAGCGCACCTGCTGTTTGATGAGCAGAGAGGTAAGGTGAGCATGGGGTAAAACTTTCTGTTGACCGCAACTGAATGCGCAGTGTGTCTGATTCTGCGGGTGGATATTGCAATTTGGCATAATAATTGGTGTAAAACGTTGAGAGTGGCAGTCATCTTTCTTTGTGAAGTCTGTGCATTTGTTTTATATTGGATCCCATGTACTGATGTGTGTTTTGAATAGTATAATGGTTGAATAAAGAGAACAGTAGCTCAGAAGTGCATTTCCTGCGTTATTGTTGCGTGTCGTCAGTATCCCCATGTTTAGCCTGCCACGGCCGTTGGTTTAGAGGAGCCGTAATATATGTGGTTAATAATCAGATCGGAGAGGAGACACTGTGTTCAGTGAGTTCAACTTACAGTCGGAGATTACAGCCAGACTGTAAAATGGGCTTTTTAGAACAGGCTCCATGTTTCGTGGGAACTAAATGAATAACCAATGAGCTGCACTAGAGGAGCTTCATTCTCTGAAATATGTCTGTGAAGGTTCTCAGTCATCGTAGTCAAAGGAGCTTGCAAAGAAAAGCATCTGAAGATCAGACACCAGCGAGGGAGGATAAGAAGGACAGATGCAACAACATTATCATCCCCTATGTAGCCGGTGTATCAGAAAAACTCAGGAGAGGTTTCTCCAAGCACGACATCCCGGTGCATTTCAGACCCAGCAACACGCTCAGACAAAAACTGGTTCACCCGAAAGTCAAAACTCCAAAACACAGACTGAACAATGTGGTGTATGCTGTACAGTGCAGCGAGGAATGCCCAGACCTCTACATTGGAGAGACCAAACAGCCACTTCACAAGCGCATGGCACAACATAGAAGAGCCACCTCCACAGGACAAGACTCAGCTGTCCATCTGCATCTTAAGGACAAAGGTCACTCTTTCGAGGATGCCAGTGTTTACATTTTGGACAGAGAGGACAGATGGTTTGAAAGAGGAGTGAAAGAAGCCATCTATGTCCACTGTGAGCGACCATCTTTGAACAGAGGCGGTGGTTTACGACACCAACTGTCTGCCATTTATAATCCAGTTTTGTGTTCCCTCCCCAGATGCCTTAACGCCCACTCACATCCTGGGCCATCTGACCTCAGGAATTCGCATGATAAGGTGGGGCCAGGTTTCACAATGAGCTCACCCGAAACTCTGGCTGATTGGGACCCACACCCAGTTTCACACCTTGGCTCAGGCGATTAGAGGATCATCAGGGGTCCTTTTGTCCCTCTGTGGGGGGAAACTCCCACTAGGTTTAAATCTGGGACTCCCCATCATTTGACCTTAGAACTGAAGAAGCTTCTCGGATGAGAGGTGAAACGTCTTCAAGCAACTTAAAGAAGTCCAGACGCTTTTCTTTGCAAGTCCTTTGACTTCATTCACTGAAACATTCCCGTCAGCCGTTCCCGTCAGAGTCGATCGATCTGAGTTCCGGTTTACACACGAGATCTAGTCATGCTGTTCTCTGTAAAATAAGCCATCACCAGAAGAGGATTCCACTGTCACTGGAAACAGAAAAAAGTGGGGATGAGTTTTCTTACAGAATTCTGAGATTAAAGTCCCCACTTTTTTTTTTCTTCTTGTTTTTAAAGCCCTGATCGTCTTCCGTAGGACTGCATTTCTTTATTCCACCAACCTTATTTACACGCTGTCCTCATTCCTGTGCTCATCCTCGTTTTATGTGTCTACGAGTTTCACTTATCGTTCTCTTCTCATCTTGCTTTGAGTTTCTCGCACTCAGTGAGTAAATCGAGCTTAAGTCACAGAAATCAGCTTTGTAAAAACAGCTCAGGTTGTTAAAATAAATGCACAGCTGGCAGATGATTGGGGTGATTATCTATATTCTCCCAGCAGTTCTGGTGTTACTTGCTGAATGGTGTTGTTTGTTTGGTTTTTTTTTTTAATTTTTCCCCATCATTGCGTTAATATAAAGTCTCCTGTTGTGTTTCCTGTATGTAATGTTGTTGCAGTTTAAACTGTTGTTTGCATGTTACAGGAAAACACCATCAGCCATGTCCGCCGTCAGCAACTCAAACACAGCCTTTGCCTTGGAGCTGTTCCGCACTCTGAGCCAGACAAACCCTGCTGGGAACATCTTTGTCTCTCCTCTGAGCATCAGCTCAGCCCTGGCCATGGTCTACCTGGGAGCTAAAGGAGACACTGCAGCTCAGATTGCTCAGGTCAGCTCACTGTCACTTGTTACCTCCACCAGGCCATCAGTTAATCAGCCAGCATGCCTGTGAAACTTTAAGCCCTCGTTGCATTTTAAAAGCAGTCCGTTTGACCTGTTTCCACTAAATGTCTTGTCAGATGTGGCTGTCTGTTCTTGATTTGGATTTGTTTGTCTGTGTGTGTGATTCACACCTTCTTGTGACACCAGTGCTGTCTTATACTTTCTTTTCAGTAGGTTTATGAATAGACAGAATTCAACTTTGCAGGTTTCGTTAAACGTGTTTGAAAAGCTTTCTTTATGTATCCAAAACGCTGAATTCCAAGATGTTCCCAGTCTGACATCAGCAATTTGTGTTTATAAATGGCATCAAAGTCCATAAAACCTACAAACAGTGTAATGAGTGAGAGCATGATGTTCAGTGAGACTGACAGTATGTTAAAGGTTATTATTAAACCTGATGCTGAAAGAATAAAGTTGTCCAGTTTCTACCTTTGGACCATAAATTGTTACATTAGAGTCGCTCAGTGTCACATCCTTTCGGTCTTTGTCTTCAATGCCACACAGGCCCTCTCATTCAGCTCAGGTGAAGGCGTCCATGCAGACTTCCAGAAACTGAACGCTGACATCAACTCACCGTCTGCATCCTACATCCTGAAACTAGCCAACCGTCTTTATGGAGAAAACACTGCCCACTTCCTCCCAGTGAGTGTCCACATCAATGATTCTCTTCATAAAGTTCTTCATTGCAAAGACTGGATTAATAAACAGATGTCTGCTCTCTGCAGGACTTCATTGAAGACACACATAAGTACTACCAGGCAGACCTGAAGACTGTGGACTTCATCGGAGCTCCAGAGGCGTGCAGAGCAGAGATCAACAGCTGGGTCGAGCAGCAGACAGAAAGTGAGAATGTGCATCTTCCACAGCCTGAACAGCAGGGAATCATTTTAGCATCCTGTGGATTATATTTGAAATATTGTTGCGTTTCTGTATTTCCTGTCAGATAAGATAAAAGACCTTCTGAAGCCAGGAACAGTCAACGCAGATACCAGACTGGCTCTGGTCAATGCTGTCTACTTCAAGGGCAACTGGAAGAACTCATTTGATGAGGCAAACACCAAAGAGATGCCCTTTAAAGTCAAAAAGGTAGAAATTTAACTGAAGGTTACAAAATCTGGACACAAAGTCTGAATACAGGAAACTGTAAAATGTTTAAGGTAAACACCATCAGAAGCTCTATGATAACATGATCTGATCGCCTGGATTTCCTGTGTGTCAGAATGAGACCGTACCAGTCCAGATGATGCACCAGAAGATGATGCTTCCCTACAACTACATTGCTGACCATGATTTGCAGATCCTGGAGCTGCCCTATGTGGGTGAGGAGCTCAGCATGTTCATTCTGCTGCCTAAGGAGTCCTCAGACGGCTCAGACCCTCTGCTGAAGGTACACAGCCTAGAAACAAGTTCCTGTAAAGAAAAGACACAAAAACTCTTCTGCTTTATTTTAATTTATTAAATTTGATCATTTAACAGACCGCTTCTGATTTCATGTATAAAATGAATTTAAATATGAGCAAAAAGAAATATGACAAAATGTATTAACTGTGTTCCAGCTGGAGGAGGAGCTAACACAGGAGAGGCTGAATGAATGGACCGACGGGAAAAACATGGAAGTTGATTCAGATGTTGTTGTTGACCTGCCAAAGTTCAAGCTGGAGGAAGACTACGAGCTGAATGAACCTTTAGCTAAACTGGGTATGAAGGACGTGTTCTGTGCAGGAAGCGCTGACCTGTCTGGCATGAATGGTGAAGGGGGGCTCTTCCTGTCTACGGTGGCCCACAAGGCCTTTGTGGAGGTGAACGAGGAGGGCACAGAGGCCGCTGCAGCCACAGGTGCTATGATCAAGCTACTTTGTTATATACCGGACACACACTTCACAGCAGATCACCCCTTCCTCTTCTTCATCAGACACAATAAGACCAAGTCCATCCTGTTCTTTGGCAGATTCTCATCTCCTCAGTAGACAGAAGCAGCAGAGGAAGATGATGGTGCAATTCAAATTAAAAGAAATCTTTGAAATAAAGTAAATGGAGTTTTGTATTGTGATGTTTTGCTAATTACGAACTCTATTTTTCTTTTTTCTTTTTTTTAATAAAATAGATGGTACTTGTATAAAAGCACAAGTTCTAGCAGATTTAGAGAACATAGATACTGTGTCCTCCAAACTGAAGAGGAAACTCCAACTTATTATCAAGAGTCTGTAGCTCTGATTGTATGATGGTGCATTAGTATCTATGGAATGGGCAGCTGATAACGAATAACCATAACGAGACAGGGCAGGAGCAAACAGCGTGATGTACACTGACGGGAGACTATCAAAGTAAAACAGGAAGTACACCGAGACAAAGACTGGAAGGGGAGAGAGAACACGAGGGAGAGCACAGACATGCCAGGCAGGGGAAACATGATGGAACAAAACAGGGAGAGGAAACAAAGCACAAGAACTCACAATTAAATAAAGGAAGACATACAGAGGGCAAAGACACAAGGGGGAGTCTAATAAACTAAACAGAACAATCTAGGAACCATAGAATAAATCCTTAAAATAACAATCATAATATAAAAATGCAAGAAAACTGAGAACGCTGGTTCAAAATGACCCAGGACCACGACATAGAGTCTGAGATCAGACAAAAATCTAGCAGCTGTTCTCATCACATGTTTACACACCATTGTTAAAAGAAGAGGGAATGCTACACAGTGGAAAACACGACTCTGCCATCATATTTGAAGACTTTTCTTGCTTAAAATGATCAATTCTTCTCGGTTTACATATCTGATGTGTTTTCTGAGTTTTATTGAGAATAAAATGTGGGAAAATCACTGCACTCTGTTTTTATTTACATAGTCTCTCAACATTTATTGAAATTGGGATTATATATTACACAAAGCGTTCAGCACCATTTCTCCTGCTCTGTTTAACAACAGAGCATCACAGACTTTAGTGATAACAACTGAACTGCTTTTGCATATGTAGATCCTGGAGCTGCCCTATGTGGCTGAGGAGCTCAGCATGTTCATTCTACCCAGGATCGTCCAGCGTTACAGCAGTCCATTTGTGGAGGAGAGATGATGGAAAGCTTTGTGAAGCTGCTAATGCTGTTATACGTTTAGTAAGAAGCTTTGTAAATTTCATCTTGGAGCAGTATGGGCAGATATTGCTTGCATCTTATTAGTTGTAACTGAAAGCTCCTTAGATTCACATCTTGAAACAAGAAAATGTCAAGAAAAAAAAAAGTCTTTGTACTGTGCTCGGTGAGATGCAGCTATATGTCATGTAATAAGGGGCATGCATACAATGCCAATGACAGTTGGAGAGCAGTGTGGAGCCACTGTTATTTTTATGTTCCTCAGGCTGTAGACAGCAACATACAGCACACCACTTTAACATTCTGATAGAAGCTTTATACATACAGCTTTGAGATGAGAAGAATCAGCTGCAGATGAAGGAGAGAGAACTGGTAATCAGTTTGTATATGATAATAGATCCATGTGCACTGAGAGAGGTAAAGGTGCAGCAATATCAGGAGAGGTATTCTGATACAGAGAGAAGGGCATCTCAACAAAATGGAAATTATGACTTTGATCTTATGATAAATTTCAATGGGCACTCCACTTAATAGTTGACTCCTCAAGGGTGACAGAAGTTTAGTAATAAACAGAGCCAGTGAGAGTGAGTGGATTTAAGAAAGTGAGTGACTCAGGTGTGTCAGTTGGTTTGTCATCTGTTTTTGAGTGTGGGGGAGAGCTAGAAATGTTTACTTTTAATGCTAAGCAAGAAATATTCATGATTTATTTCCAAAACTTCC
Source organism: Neolamprologus brichardi (assembly GCF_056152115.1). Taxonomy (NCBI): domain Eukaryota; kingdom Metazoa; phylum Chordata; class Actinopteri; order Cichliformes; family Cichlidae; genus Neolamprologus; species Neolamprologus brichardi. The sequence continues at coordinate 27,007,056 of NC_142120.1, forward strand.
ATATGATCTGCAATTTGTAGCAGATCTACTGACTATCACAAAGCAGCTGGAGCAGTCTCAAATGGAGGTCAGTCCACTACTGCCACCTGTGGCCAAGTGCCATAGTTTACTTGCAAGATTAATTTGTGACACATCTGCAGTAGAGGCTGAGTGGCTGCACTTACATCTGGATCGTTCAAATCGACCCACACACATGCTGAAAGATACGATGCCAGCAATGTGGATTGTCAGGACCAAATCCAATCATTAAGCAAAGACAACAGGGATCATTTGTTTCTGTTTACCAGCAAACCAAAACTCTTGGCCCCGCCCCCTCCCGTGACATCACGCTCCGAAGCCCTTTCCTCTTCCGTAGAATCGTCCTTTTCCAATCCTCCAACATTATTTACACTCAGCAAAGAACTGCAGTTCGACTAATATCTCACCCTGTAAATCAGGTATTCTGCTGGATTTGTCTTCGTTTTATGTGTGTGGGAATAAAGTAGCTTGTAGTTCAGATAAGCGAGTCGCTGTTGACAAGTTTCTGAAACTGCGCCGTGTCCGGTGTCTTAGCTTCAATGAGTGGGGCGGTGGTTTCTGTCTGTATGCGCTCTTTTTCTCGTTGCTTTAATATAAAGTCTTCTGTTGTGTTTCCGGTATGTAATGCTGTAGCAGCTTAAACGGTTGTTTGCATGTTACAGAAAAACACCATCAGCCATGTCCGCCGTCAGCAGCTCAAACACGGCCTTTGCCTTGGAGCTGTTCCGCACTCTGAGCCAGACAAACCCTGCTGGAAACATCTTTATGTCTCCTCTGAGCATCAGCTCAGCCCTGGCCATGGTCTACCTGGGAGCTAAAGGAGACACTGCAGCTCAGATGGCTCAGGTCAGCACACTGTCACTTGTTAGTTGCACCGCGCTGTCAGTTGATCAGCGAGCATGACTGCAACTTCAAGCCCTCGTTGTATTTTAAAAGCAGTTACGGAAGCGTTGAGCTGCCACCCAGGCAAAAGAAAAATCGAACTATATCACGTTATAACGTCAAAACGTCATTGTTCTAACAATATACCATCATGTAAATAACATATGAAGCTAGAATGTGTTATATAAATGGCATGAAAGTCCATAAAACGCACAAGCAGTATAGTTACTGAGAGCATGATGTTCAGTGAGACTGACAGTATGTTAAAGGTTATTATTAAACGTGATGCTGAAAGAATAAAGTTGTCCAGTTTCTACCTTTGGACCATAAATTGTTACATTAGGGTCGCTCAGTGTCACATCCTTTCGGTCTTTGTCTTCAATGCCACACAGGCCCTCTCATTCAGCTCAGGTGAAGGCGTCCATGCAGACTTCCAGAAACTGAACGCTGACATCAACTCACCGTCTGCATCCTACATCCTGAAACTAGCCAACCGTCTTTATGGAGAACACACTGCCCACTTCCTCCCAGTGAGTGTCCACATCAATGATTCTCTTCATAAAGTTCTTCATTACAAAGACTGGATTAATAAACAGATGTCTGCTCTCTGCAGGACTTCCTTGAAGCCACACAGAAGTACTACCAGGCAGACCTGAAGGCTGTGGACTTCATCGGAGCTCCAGAGGCGTGCAGAGCAGAGATCAACAGCTGGGTCGAGCAGCAGACAGAAAGTGAGAATGTGCATCTTCCACAGCCTGAACAGCAGGGAATCATTTTAGCATCCTCTGTGGATTATAATGAAATATTGTTGTGTTTCTGTATTTCCTGTCAGATAAGATAAAAGACCTTCTGAAGCCAGGAACAGTCAACGCAGATACCAGACTGGCTCTGGTCAATGCTGTCTACTTCAAGGGCAACTGGAAGAACCCATTTAAAGAGGCAAACACCAAAGAGATGCCCTTTAAAATCAAACAGGTAGAAATTTAACTGAAGGTTACAAAATCTGGACTCAAAGTCTGAATACAGGAAACTGTGTAAAATGTTTAAGGTAAACACCATCAGAAGCTTTATGATAACATGATCTGGTTTCCTGGATTTCCTGTGTGTCAGAATGAGACCGTACCAGTCCAGATGATGCACCAGAGGAAGAAGCTTCCCTACAACTACATTGCTGACCATGATTTGCAGATCCTGGAGCTGCCCTATGTGGGTGAGGAGCTCAGCATGTTCATTCTGCTGCCTAAGGAGTCCTCAGACCCTCTGCTGAAGGTACACAGCCTAGAAACATGCTTACTTACTTTATTAAATTTGATCATTTAAGAATTTAACAGTCAGCTCCTGATTTTGTGTATAAAATGAATTTAAATATGAGCAAAAAGAAATATGACAAAATGTATTAACTGTGTTCCAGCTGGAGAAGGAGCTAACACAGGAGAGGCTGAATGAATGGACCGACAGGAAAAACATGAGCAGCCGTTCAGAGGTTGTCCTTCACCTGCCAAAGTTCAAGCTGGAGGAAGACTACGAGCTGAATGAACCTCTGGCTAAACTGGGTATGAAGGACGTGTTCTGTGCAGGAAGGGCTGATCTGTCTGGCATGAACGGTGAAGGGAGGCTCTTCCTGTCTACGGTGGCCCACAAGGCCTTTGTGGAGGTGAACGAGGAGGGCACAGAGGCCGCTGCAGCCACAGGTGCTATGATCAGCGCTTGTTGTTATATACCGGACACACACTTCACAGCAGATCACCCCTTCCTCTTCTTCATCAGACATAATAAGACCAAGTCCATCCTGTTCTTTGGCAGATTCTCATCTCCTCAGTAGACAGAAGCAGCAGTTATTACAGCAGCATATTTTTCAGAGAAGGCCTTTTATGTTACACCATGATGATGCTAAACTGCATACTGCAGGTATTACAGCCACAATGAAAAATGAGCAGTAACAATATCACAAAAAACATCTAACAGCTGCTTTTTTCACATGTTTACAGACTTGTTAAAAGACGAGGGAATGCTACACAGTGGCAAACACTCTGTACCAACTTTTTTGAGACAGTCGTGATGCTCTTTACTCAAAATTATCAGTTTTTCTCAGTTTACACATCTGATGTGTTTTCTGTGTTTTGCTGAGAATAAAATGTGGGAAAATCATTGCAGACTGTTTTTATTTACATTTTACATAGTCTGTCAACATTTTTTAAAATTGGGGTTATACATTAAACACAGAGAATCACAGACTTTACTGATATCTGATTAACTCCACTGCTTATGCTGTTCAGTATCAACATTTCTCAAATGGTGCTCAGGCCTGCAGGGCTGTAGCACACACTACAGATATACATGACATCATTAGTCACCTGTCCAGTCCAGATTATGTAGATGAAGGAGAAGCCCTACAAATACAATCCATGAAAATGATGGAGAGGACAGATTTAAACCATGCGGCACAAAGGCTGATGGTTCAGAGAAGGCAGGCAAGAAGATGATTGGACTGCAGTAATGACAGTAACAAGTGACAGTGACAGCCAAGACTGAATACATGTGACATGTGGGATTCAGACAGCCAAGCAGGTGAGGCAGACAACATTTAATGGACAGTGAGCAAAGAAAGATGTGCAGCATTTAATCATTAACATGCACAGAAACTCCACATGTGGCTACACAAAGCAAAACCTGTATAGACTTATGAAGTTTCACTTTGCAGAAAATCAGCAGGAGAGGTTACACAATGGATTTTAATATAAAAGGCTCAATATGGTGGATTGAATGAACTTCCGTACAATGACTCATATCATCCTCAGAACCGAGTACAAAAATTCTTTCCATTGAACTTTTTTTTGTCACCCACCCAAACACATCAGATATTAATGGAAAGCCCAGGATGGCTTCTATTTAGTAGATCGGGACATAGTAAGATATCTCAAATGAGTCAAAAGACATAGACTAAAAACAAATGTCCATTGCAGAGGAAATAAATGAATAAGCTGGTTTTCAGGAGGATATGAAAGCAATGCTAAATGTACCTCTCTATCAGGAAACAGTGACACAGTAGTGTGCAAGGATGATGCAAACATATGAATCCTGCCTGTCGCTGAAGCAGTGTCGTGGTTAAGAAAGAGCCTCGGGCATCTAGGTCCAGCAAATAAGTCCCCGAGCCCCCTCAGCAGAAATCTGAAATTGCACAACACACATTGACATAATTTTGAAATGAAAACCCTAAAAACCCGAATGCTGATAAACTATTTCAGTGGCAATCATGATAACCAACATGACTGAGGAGGTGGGTGTGATACAAATTTCTTTATTTTATTATGATCAAATGTTTTTGCAATTTCACTTTAGTAATAGTAATATCACTTTTTGTGTCATGTAGTTATATACATATATGATAGCATCACAAATGTGTTTTATGCTTTATTACACAAACAGAGTTAGGTCATTGTGAGTAAGTTAGAGACATCCAGGCGTTGTGGGGATTAGACAGATAGTGAGACTCCTTCTCCTTTACTCGTGGAAGAAGGCGCCTTCAGGAAGTTAATCTTTAGGTGACGGTTAAGTAAAAAACAAGGTCATAACTCTCTCTGGGAGGATAAGCTAAAAGTATAGACCCATGTGATGTGGCAATGCGTAAGTGTTGTGGAATGTCTTTGTCTGTATGTTTTGTCACTTTGCATACAAGGCAAGGCGCTGCCTTGTACAAGGCACGCCCAAGGCAGCGCCCATCTTCAGACGGGCGCTGCCTTGTGCGCTGCCTTTCGTGTTTAACCGGATTGCTCTCTCTGCTGCAGCATGTTATTAAACCAAATCAAAAGAACGTCTTGATGCACGCTCAATCATCCAGGTAAGTAAATCCCAAAAAGTTGATTCTGTTCATCTGGACGTAGCGTTTTCAGTGGGAGAAACATTTCATCACTCTTTCAAGTGACTTCCTCAGTCTCAGCTGACTGCAGGTTTCCCCAATCTTATAAACAGTACATTTGCATAATGACTGAAACCAGCACCACTGAATGAACAATGGGCTGGGACGTCAGTTCCTAGATCATTAGTATGAAAATTCTCATGAACATTGAACAAAAACCACTGATCAAAGCTCATTGATCAAGGACCGCTGATCAATGGCCATGAGTACCATTCACAGACAGATGGGGAATGGCTGCAAAGGGAAGAACGCTGGTTTAAGCGTGGAGTCAAGGAGACCATTTGGGTGAAAAGGGAAATACCATCTCTGAATCGAGGAGGGGGCCTAAGGGTGCATCTTTCACCATCTTACAATGCTGTGATTGCAGCCATTCCCTTTTCGTTACTGTTCGTCTGATTTTGGCTCCAGAAACACACCAGCGTACCCCATCGTGACACGAGGTTCTAAACACTATCAATCACGGCCATACTGATGAGGGTTAACTCAATGATCCAGCATTGACTGAAGCTCAGGTGCGGCTACCTCCAGCGCCGGAACACTTCTGAGCTGAGAGGTCGCTTCGACGACACAAACAAAAACAGCGCACATGGACACAACGGGCAGGTAGGCCGCGGAAAACTGCCGGACCCTGACGGTTCCTCCCAATCAGTGAGACTTCCTGCCCCCGGAAGTCTCACTGCAGTTTTCCACATGAGCGTTGAAGTCTCTCAGTAAGACAATGCAGTCATTTCACTAAATGCTTCTATATTAACGTGAACCTGCCGCAAGTAGCATTTGGCCTGAGTGGGTTGAAAGGAAGCTTGTGGAATGACCAGGCTGAGGATGCAAGCTCGTTAACATACTGGCCTATTGATGCCAGTATTGAGCTGAATCATTGCTAGAAAAATATTGCAGTCATATTTAAGTTGATCACTAATTGGTGCTAAAAGAGTGACTGATCATTGCATTTGCTCTGGGTAAACCGAGCATGGAAATACCTGAAACACCAAGGCCACATAAAGCAAGTTCACAAGAATGCACAACTGTGAGAATTTCCAAACTTTTTTTTTTTTCCAAAAAATCACATCTTAGGGATGACAGTGTTGACATTCATTTAAAACAAATATGCTCTCAATTAAAAGACATAATTATATAGCATTGTCAACACACAGGGACAATGTTTGAATGAATGCAGAGAGTATATAAAGGAACATGGAAACAGCCTATAACATGCATAGTGTTTGGCAAGTGATGTACATGTGTATATATCAGTGGCTGTCAATAAAGTTTCTCTCTCTCAGACTGTGTTCAAGTCCAGAAAATGGCAAACGCCTGTGTGTTTATTCCCCCGTAATTATCCTCAGTGCAGTCTAGATAATAGACTGGAAAACCTTCCAATGAGTCAAGCAGGAAGGACTACGCATTCCAAATGAGCAATGAGGAGCCACTGTTATTTTTATGTTCCTCAGGCTGTAGACAGCAACATACAGCACGCCACTTCAACATTCTGATAGAAGCTTTATACATACAGCTTTGAGATGAGAAGAATCAGCTGCAGATGAAGGAGAGAGAACTGGTAATCAGTTTGTATATGATAATAGATCCATGTGCACTGAGAGAGGTAAAGGTGCAGCAATATCAGGAGAGGAATTTTGATACAGAGAGAAGGGCATCTCAACAAAATGGAAATTATGACTTTGATCTTATGATCAATTTCAGTGGGCACTCCACTAAATAGTTGACTCCTCATGGGAGACACAAATATGTAAAAAAAAAAAAAAAAAGTAAGGTCGTTTTTGCCGTTGAAAGATACGGACTCACATTAATTACCTCAAACTGGCAATAAAGTATTTGCTGGAACTAAGACATGATAAAATATGGACATGGATACAGAGGTCTGAAATGAAAAGCCAGTGCACTGCAATGTCCTTAAACCTGCATTCTTTTTAATGGGCAGCAATTAGCATTACTTATGGTGCAAAAAGTTTCACTTCTACAGAATACTGTGAGGCCAAAGATTACGGTTCCACAGAGAGGCCGGGCCCTCTCACAAGCTCTCTATCGCCATCTGCTGACACTCTAAAACCTCCATCACTCCTACACTGTATGCAGCTGTGTGTGCCGCTGTTCTTTCATGGAAAGGAGAATTTTTTTGGCTGTTTTACAGTTATTGAATGATTTTAGTTATTTTTAATATATGACACTTTCATCTGTTAACAGTTAAAGTTGAAAGTTTTAAGAATAACCATCACTTCAATATGCTTCCAATCAGCAATGAAGAAAAAAATATTTTAGTGTTGTTCTTTGTTTGTGTTTGTTTTTTTTGTTTTTAGATTTAACATATTTATTGCTCGAAAAACAAACTCACCCTGAAGATCAAGAATGCCCATCATGAAGAACAGGGGCGATTCTAGAATCAGAGCTTTGGGGGTGCTGAGCACCCAGAGAGCTGCCCAGCCAGGCAAGATAAACCTGTCTCTGTCAGTCCCTGCATCCTTAAATGTTGTCCCGAGTTCTCTCTGACTGTCACTTTGGTGCATTTAAACCCCTGTTCCTCCCTGTCTTCATCGTCTGTTGTATTCATCTCCATTATCAGTCATCATAATTTTACCATCTCTGTGTAAGTCTGCAAATTTCTTTATTAAATCATGAGATTCTTAAATTCATCAAGTCTCTCTGTGCCTGGGTCCTCGTCACAAAACATGACATCACTGTTTTGTACATTTTAACACAATTTAATCCCCACATTTGTGAAAGAAAAGCAAAACACTTTTTTGAAAAGTCTGTAACAAAACCATCAAATCTGATCAAAGTTATTTAAATGCTGCTAAAGAAGAATGGATTGGAATAGAAAAAATCCTAACCTTAATTACTGGGTGAGAATAATGAATGATGCTCATAGTGAGTAAGAAGTAAACTGAGTGCATTTTTTGGACAGAGATTCACATTTAATGTGTATGTATAATATAATACAGATACATAAAAAACACTCCCGAAGCAGAATAAATTGTTACAAATAAATTATTACATAATATTAATAAAAACTATAAAAATGGAGGCAACTTTGCCTGTGGTAGAATGTATACAATGTGTACAATGTATGCAGATACTAATTTTACTAATTTAATAATACTAATTTTCTGTTGTAAGATTTATGAGTTTCATGCTTTCATAGTGGTCCTTAGGAGAGCTTGACATTTTATCAGGTGGTACACACTGTAAAAAGTTTGAGAAACACTGAGAAGTGTATGTGTGCTTTTGGAAAACATTTAAAGCTGCTGTACAGAATCTTTGAAACAAGCTTAAAACATTTTTAGAATATAAACAGAGCACTCTGCTTCTCTTTACAGCTCCTCACTCCACCAGGGCTGTTTGGCACTTTCTGATAGTGCGCAAATGTGATGTACGTACTGCGGCAGTCATACAGACAACTGGACGGTCCAAAAGCTGGCCTACCTATTACTGGCTGAGGTTTTAGAAGAGTTGTGGCTGAACCACATAAAAATATATCATTAATTTTAATCTCCCCAATCCATTATAATGTTATGTTGGAATGTTGTTAAAGAGGGTCAAAATGTTTCAACCCAGTTTGTTTTGCAGATTCTGTATAGCAGCTTTAATATAGGGAGGACACAACTTCCAGATTGTGTGAGTTTCTGTTGTGCCTGTCACTGTTTCCTGTCTGTTTTCTTACCTGGTTCTTCCTGACCTTGCCCTTTCTCCTCACATTCCCCTCTTTCCTCTCTCCCTCTTTGGACTGACAATCATACACAAATAGATTGTATTAAATTAGATGAAAATTAAATTAATATGAAAAAATACTATTAAGATCACTAATAAAAAAGTCCTCTCTCAGTGTACTTTCAACCAAAAGGCAAATAACCAAACCACATGAACATCTAATAAAAGATATAAATATTGAAACACTGATCCAACATTATTCTTGATTGACGGATCATTTGATCTTACACTTTTACCTGAATGTGGCTCCTTTTTTTTGAAAAAACTTCCTCATATTCATTATGAACCTGGCTGTCTCTCTGTACGCACACACGCACACACACACACACACACAACAGGAGTTATAAGGTTAATGGGCATTCAGTCAGTTAGCTAGTTAGTATCCATTTAAAACAGGACAGTGGTCACAACTTTAGGCTACGGAAAATTTAAAGTTTTAGATTTTTAAATAGGCTGTATACATTTCAATGGGAGGAACAGGACGGTGAAATGTCGCTGAATTTACTACAGAGCAGGACGGATTGTAGGGTAGCAAACATTGTCGGAAAACACGTTTTCAACACTGCAGGTTACCTGGTGTAATGTTTTTCAGTTAAAACGAAACATGGTCTGACTCCTACCTAACTATATAAAGAGTAACTGAAGGTTAAATGCAGCTAATATATCCTGTTTTAAGCCAGGCACTCATACCTCCGCTCTGCTGTGTCTCAGCCACCATCGCTCTGGCAGCAAGAGCGCTAGAGCCAGAGCAGGAGAGAGCTGGAACAAACCATTTTGGGAGGGGGGGTTATCTATACTTTTGTTGTTAAAATGTTACGTCTCAAACAAGTACAGTACTGTATGCTTTTTATATTTTTAGTAGTGTGTCACACAAACAGCAAATATTGTCAAAAAAGGAAGGAATCTTTGGGGGTGCTTTGATTCATTTTGGGGGTGCTGAAGCACCCCCAAAAATGGGCTAAAATCGCCCCTGATGAAGAAGAAGAAAGCTGGATACCAGAATCGGGAAAGCCTTGAAGGATGTTAGTCGGCTAACAGAGGTACAGGAGGGCATCATGAGATACAGGTCCCGGATGATGTAACAGACGAAGAAAAAATACCACCAGTTAGCAATGAGGAAACATTTCCGGCCAGAACACAGGAGTATTTTATAGAGGAATGTATTTCCTTTTTGGGATTAAGAGGGTTGGTTTAAAATGCACACACTGCATTGGTGCAAGGTCGTGGGGCGTGACTCATGGGTGTGTATTGGGCAATAAATGTTGTTGCACTCACCTGTTCAGCGCAACTGCTGTTTGATGAGCAGAGACGTAAGGTGAGCATGGGGTAAAACTTTCTGTTGACCGCAACTGAATGCGCAGTGCGTCTGATTCTGCGGGTGGATATCGCAATTTGGCATAATAATTGGTGTAAAACTTTGAGAGTGCCAGTCATCTTTCTTTGTGAAGTCTGTGCATTTGTTTTATATTGGATCCCATGTACTGATGTGTGTTTTGAATAGTATAATGGTTGAATAAAGAGAACAGTAGCTCAGAAGTGCATTTCCTGCGTTATTGTTGCGTGTCGTCAGTATCCCCATGTTTAGCCTGCCGCGGCCGTTGGTTTAGAGGAGCCGTAATATATGTGGTTAATAATCAGATCGGAGAGGAGACACTGTGTTCTGTGAGTTCAACTTGCAGTCAGAGATTACAGCCAGACTGAAAAATGTGCTTTTTAGAACAGGCTCCATGTCTCGTAGGAACTAAATGAATAACCAATGAGCTGCACTAAAGGAGCTTCATTCTCTGAAACATTCCCATCAGCCGTTCCCGTCAGAGTCGATCGATCTGAGTTCCGGTTTACACACGAGATCTAGTCATGCTGTTCTCTGTAAAATAAGCCATCACCAGAAGAGGATTCCACTGCCACTGGAAACAGAAAAAAGTGGGGACGACTTTTCTTACAGAATTCTGAGATTAAAGTCCCCACTTTTTTTTTTCTTGTTTTTTGCCCTGATCGTCTTCCATAGGACCGCATTTCTTTATTCCACAAACCTTATTTACACGCTTTTCTCATTCCTGTGCTCATCCTCGTTTTATGTGTCTACGAGTTTCACTTATCGTTCTCTTCTCATCTTGCTTTGAATTTCTCGCACTCAGTGAGTAAAGCGTGCTTAAGTCAAGAAATCAGCTTTGTGAAAACAGCTCAGGTTGTTAAAATAAATGCACAGCTGGCAGATGATTGGGGTCATTTTCTATATTCTCCCAGCAGTGCTGGTGTTACTTCCTGAAGTGTGTTGTGTTGTTTTTCCCCATCATTGCGTTAATATAAAGTCTCCTATTGTGTTTCCGGTATGTAATGCTGTAGCAGCTTAAACGGTTGTTTGCATGTTACAGAAAAACACCATCAGCCATGTCCGCCGTCAGCAACTCAAACACAGCCTTTGCCTTGGAGCTGTTCCGCACTCTGAGCCAGACAAACCCTGCTGGAAACATCTTTATCTCTCCTCTGAGCATCAGCTCAGCCCTGGCCATGGTCTACCTGGGAGCTAAAGGAGACACTGCAGCTCAGATGGCTCAGGTCAGCGCACTATCACTTGTTAGTTGCACCGCGCTGTCAGTTGATCAGCGAGCATGACTGCAACTTCAAGCCCTCGTTGTATTTTAAAAGCAGTTACGGAAGCGTTGAGCTGCCACCTAGGCAAAAGAAAAATCTAACTATATCACGTTATAACGTCAAAACTTCATTGTTCTAACAATACACCATCATGTAAATAACATATGAAGCTAGAATGTGTTATATAAATGGCATGAAAGTCCATAAAACGCACAAGCAGTATAGTTACTGAGAGCATGATGTTCAGTGCGACTGACAGTATGTTAAAGGTTATTATTAAACTTGATGCTGAAAGAATAAAGTTTTCCAGTTTCTGCCTTTGGACCATAAATTGTTATGTTAGGGTCGCTCAGGCTCAGTGTCACATCCTTTCACTCTTTGTCTTCAATGCCACACAGGCCCTCTCATTCAGCTCAGGTGAAGGCGTCCATGCAGACTTCCAGAAACTGAACGCTGACATCAACTCACCGTCTGCATCCTACATCCTGAAACTAGCCAACCGTCTTTATGGAGAAAACACTGCCCACTTCCTCCCAGTGAGTGTCCACATCAATGATTCTCTTCATAAAGTTCTTCATTACAAAGACTGGATTAATAAACACATGTCTGCTCTCTGCAGGACTTCCTTGAAGCCACACAGAAGTACTACCAGGCAGACCTGAAGACTGTGGACTTCATCGGAGCTCCAGAGGCGTGCAGAGCAGAGATCAACAGCTGGGTCGAGCAGCAGACAGAAAGTGAGAATGTGCATCTTCCACAGCCTGAACAGCAGGGAATCATTTTAGCATCCTCTGTGGATTATAATGAAATATTGTTGTGTTTCTGTATTTCCTGTCAGATAAGATAAAAGACCTTCTGAAGCCAGGAACAGTCGACAAAGATACCAGACTGGCTCTGGTCAATGCTGTCTACTTCAAGGGCAACTGGAAGAACCCATTTAAAGAGGCAAACACCAAAGAGATGCCCTTTAAAATCAAACAGGTAGAAATTTAACTGAAGGTTACAAAATCTGGACTCAAAGTCTGAATACAGGAAACTGTAGAATGTTTAAGGTAAACACCATCAGAAGCTTTATGATAACATGATCTGGTTTCCTGGATTTCCTGTGTGTCAGAATGAGACCGTACCAGTCCAGATGATGCACCAGAGGAAGAAGCTTCCCTACAACTACATTGCTGACCATGATTTGCAGATCCTGGAGCTGCCCTATGTGGGTGAGGAGCTCAGCATGTTCATTCTGCTGCCTAAGGAGTCCTCAGATCCTCTGCTGAAGGTACACAGCCTAGAAACATGCTTACTTACTTTATTAAATTTGATCATTTAACAGACCGCTTCTGATTTCATGTATAAAATGAATTTAAATATGAGCAAAAAGAAATATGACAAAATGTATTAACTGTGTTCCAGCTGGAGAAGGAGCTAACACAGGAGAGGCTGAATGAATGGACCGACAGGAAAAACATGAGCAGCCGTTCAGAGGTTGTCCTTCACCTGCCAAAGTTCAAGCTGGAGGAAGACTACGAGCTGAATGATCCTCTGGCTAAACTGGGTATGAAGGACGTGTTCTGTGCAGGAAGGGCTGACCTGTCTGGCATGAACGGTGAAGGGAGGCTCTTCCTGTCTACGGTGGCCCACAAGGCCTTTGTGGAGGTGAACGAGGAGGGCACAGAGGCCGCTGCAGCCACAGGTGCTATGATCGGCGCTTGTTGTTATATACCGGACACACACTTCACAGCAGATCACCCCTTCCTCTTCTTCATCAGACACAATAAGACCAAGTCCATCCTGTTCTTTGGCAGATTCTCATCTCCTCAGTAGACAGAAGCAGCAGTTATTACAGCAGCATATTTTTCAGAGAAGGCCTTTTATGTTACACCATGATGACGCTAAACTGCATACTGCAGGTATTACAGCCACAATGAAAAATGAGCAGTAACAATATCACAAAACATCTAACAGCTGCTTTTTTCACATGTTTACAGACTTGTTAAAAGACGAGGGAATGCTACACAGTGGCAAACACTCTGTACCAACTTTTTTGAGACAGTCGTGATGCTCTTTACTCAAAATTATCAGTTTTTCTCAGTTTACACATCTGATGTGTTTTCTGTGTTTTGCTGAGAATAAAATGTGGGAAAATCATTGCAGACTGTTTTTATTTACATTTTACATAGTCTGTCAACATTTTTTAAAATTGGGGTTATACATTAAACACAGAGAATCACAGACTTTACTGATATCTGATTAACTCCACTGCTTATGCTGTTCAGTATCAACATTTCTCAAATGGTGCTCAGGCCTGCAGGGCTGTAGCACACACTACAGATATACATGACATCATTAGTCACCTGTCCAGTCCAGATTATGTAGATGAAGGAGAAGCCCTACAAATACAATCCATGAAAATGATGGAGAGGACAGATTTAAACCATGCGGCACAAAGGCTGATGGTTCAGAGAAGGCAGGCAAGAAGATGATTGGACTGCAGTAATGACAGTAACAAGTGACAGTGACAGCCAAGACCGAATACATGTGACATGTGGGATTCAGACAGCCAAGCAGGTGAGGCAGACAACATTTAATGGACAGTGAGCAAAGAAAGATGTGCAGCATTTAATCATTAACATGCACAGAAACTCCACATGTGGCTACACAAAGCAAAACCTGTATAGACTTATGAAGTTTCACTTTGCAGAAAATCAGCAGGATAGGTTACACAATGGATTTTAATATAAAAGGCTCAATATGGTGGATTGAATGAACTTCCGTACAATGACTCATATCATCCTGAGAACCGAGTACAAAAATTCTTTCCATTGAACTTTTTTTTGTCACCCACCCAAACACATCAGATATTAATGGAAAGCCCAGGATGGCTTCTATTTAGTAGATCAGGACATAGTAAGATATCTCAAATGAGTCAAAAGACATAGACTAAAAACAAATGTCCATTGCAGAGGAAATAAATGAATAAGCTGGTTTTCAGGAGGATATGAAAGCAATGCTAAATGTACCTCTCTATCAGGAAACAGTGACACAGTAGTGTGCAAGGATGATGCAAACATATGAATCCTGCCTGTCGCTGAAGCAGTGTCGTGGTTAAGAAAGAGCCTCGGGCATCTAGGTCCAGCAAATAAGTCCCTGAGCCCCCTCAGCAGAAATCTGAAATTGCACAACACACATTGACATAATTTTGAAATGAAAACCCTAAAAACCCAAATGCTGATAAACTATTTCAGTGGCAATCATGATAACCAACATGACTGAGGAGGTGGGTGTGATACAAATTTCTTTATTTTATTATGATCAAATGTTTTTGCAATTTCACTTTAGTAATAGTAATATCACTTTTTGTGTCATGTAGTTATATACATATATGATAGCATCACAAATGTGTTTTATGCTTTATTACACAAACAGAGTTAGGTCATTGTGAGTAAGTTAGAGACATCCAGGCGTTGTGGGGATTAGACAGATAGTGGAACTCCTTCTCCTTTACTCATGGAAGAAGGCGCCTTCAGGAAGTTAATCTTTAGGTGACTGTTAAGTAAAAAACAAGGTCATAACTCTTTCTGGGAGAATAAGCTAAAAGTATAGACCCATGTGATGTGGCAATGCGTAAGTGTTGTGGAATGTCTTTGTCTGTATGTTTTGTCACTTTGCATACAAGGCACCCACAAGGCAAGGCGCTGCCTTGTACAAGGCAGCGCACAAGGCAGCGCCCATCTTCAGACGGGCGCTGCCTTGTGCGCTGCCTTTCGTGTTTAACCGGATTGCTCTCTCTGCTGCAGCATGTTATTAAACCAAATCAAAAGAACGTCTTGATGCACGCTCAATCATCCAGGTAAGTAAATCCCAAAAAGTTGATTCTGTTCATCTGGACGTAGCGTTTTCAGCGGGAGAAACATTTCATCACTCTTTCAAGTGACTTCCTCAGTCTCAGCTGACTGCAGGTTTCCCCAATCTTATAAACAGTACATTTGCATAATGACTGAAACCAGCACCACTGAATGAACAATGGGCTGGGACGTCAGTTCCTAGATCATTAGTATGAAAATTCTCATGAACATTGAACAAAAACCACTGATCAAAGCTCATTGATCAAGGACCGCTGATCAATGGCCATGAGTACCATTCACAGACAGATGGGGAATGGCTGCAAAGGGAAGAACGCTGGTTTAAGCGTGGAGTCAAGGAGACCATTTGGGTGAAAAGGGAAATACCATCTCTGAATCGAGGAGGGGGCCTAAGGGTGCATCTTTCACCATCTTACAATGCTGTGATTGCAGCCATTCCCTTTTCGTTACTGTTCGTCTGATTTTGGCTCCAGAAACACACCAGCGTACCCCATCGTGACACGAGGTTCTAAACACTATCAATCACGGCCATACTGATGAGGGTTAACTCAATGATCCAGCATTGACTGAAGCTCAGGTGCGGCTACCTCCAGCGCCGGAACACTTCTGAGCTGAGAGGTCGCTTCGACGACACAAACAAAAACAGCGCACATGGACACAACGGGCAGGTAGGCCGCGGAAAACTGCCGGACCCTGACGGTTCCTCCCAATCAGTGAGACTTCCTGCCCCCGGAAGTCTCAGTGTAGTTTCCCACATGAGCGTTGAAGTCTCTCAGTAAGACAATGCAGTCATTTCACTAAATGCTTCTATATTAACGTGAACCTGCCGCAAGGAGCATTTGGCCTGAGTGGGTTGAAAGGAAGCTTGTGGAATGACCAGGCTGAGGATGCAAGCTCGTTAACATACTGGCCTATTGATGCCAGTATTGAGCTGAATCATTGCTAGAAAAATATTGCAGTCATTTTTAAGTTGATCACTAATTGGTGCTAAAAGAGTGACTGATCATTGCATTTGCTCTGGGTAAACCGAGCATGGAAATACCTGAAACACCAAGGCCACATAAAGCAAGTTCACAAGAATGCACAACTGTGAGAATTTCCAAACTTTTTTTTTTTTCCAAAAAATCACATCTTAGGGATGACAGTGTTGACATTCATTTAAAACAAATATGCTCTCAATTAAAAGACATAATTATATAGCATTGTCAACACACAGGGACAATGTTTGAATGAATGCAGAGAGTATATAAAGGAACATGGAAACAGCCTATAACATGCATAGTGTTTGGCAAGTGATGTACATGTGTATATATCAGTGGCTGTCAATAAAGTTTCTCTCTCTCAGACTGTGTTCAAGTCCAGAAAATGGCAAAAGCCTGTGTGTTTATTCCACCGTAATTATCCTCAGTGCAGTCTAGATAATACACTGGAAAACTTTCCAATGAGTCAAGCAGGAAGGACTATGCATTCAGAATGAGCAATGAGGAGCCACTGTTATTTTTATGTTTCTCAGGCTGTAGACAGCAACATACAGCACGCCACTTTAACATTCTGATAGAAGCTTTATACATACAGCTTTGAGATGAGAAGAATCAGCTGCAGATGAAGGAGAGAGAACTGGTAATCAGTTTGTATATGATAATAGATCCATGTGCACTGAGAGAGGTAAAGGTGCAGCAATATCAGGAGAGGAATTTTGATACAGAGAGAAGGGCATCTCAACAAAATGGAAATTATGACTTTGATCTTATGATCAATTTCAGTGGGCACTCCACTAAATAGTTGACTCCTCATGGGAGCCACAAATATGTAAAAAAAAAAAAAAAAAAAGTAAGGTCGTTTTTGCCGTTGAAAGATACGGACTCACATTAATTACCTCAAACTGGCAATAAAGTATTTGCTGGAACTAAGACATGATAAAATATGGACATGGATACAGAGGTCTGAAATGAAAAGCCAGTGCACTGCAATGTCCTTAAACCTGCATTCTTTTTAATGGGCAGCAATTAGCATTACTTATGGTGCAAAAAGTTTCACTTCTACAGAATACTGTGAGGCCAAAAAGATTACGGTTCCACAGAGAGGCCGGGCCCTCTCACAAGCTCTCTATCGCCATCTGCTGACACTCTAAAACCTCCATCACTCCTACACTGTATGCAGCTGTGTGCGCCGCTGTTCTTTCATGGAAAGGAGAATTTTTGGCTGTTTTACAGTTATTGAATGATTTTAGTTATTTTTAATATATGACACTTTCATCTGTTAACAGTTAAAGTTGAAAGTTTTAAGAATAACCATCACTTCAATATGCTTCCAATCAGCAATGAAGAAAAAAAAATTTTTTAGTGTTGTTCTTTGTTTGTGTTTGTTTTTTTTGTTTTTAGATTTAACATATTCATTGCTCGAAAAACAAACTCACCCTGAAGATCAAGAATGCCCATCATGAAGAAGAAGAAAGCTGGATACCAGAATCAGGAAAGCCTTGAAGGATGTTAGTCGGCTAACAGAGGTACAGGAGGGCATCATGAGATACAGGTCCTGGATGATGTAACAGACGAAGAAAAAATACCACCAGTTAGCAATGAGGAAACATTTCCGGCCAGAACACAGGAGTATTTTATAGAGGAATGTACGTACGTGCATATGTTGTACGAGCCATATGTGAGTTTTTCCTTTTTGGGGTTAAGAGGGTTGGTTTAAAATGCACACACTGCATTGGTGCAAGGTCGTGGGGCGTGACTCATGGGTGTGTATTGGGCAATAAATGTTGTTGCACTCACCTGTTCAGCGCACCTGCTGTTTGATGAGGAGAGAGGTAAGGTGAGCATGGGGTAAAACTTTCTGTTGACCGCAACTGAATGCGCAGTGTGTCTGATTCTGCGGGTGGATATCGCAATTTGGCATAATAATTGGTGTAAAACTTTGAGAGTGCCAGTCATCTTTCTTTGTGAAGTCTGTGCATTTGTTTTATATTGGATCCCATGTACTGATGTGTGTTTTGAATAGTATAATGGTTGAATAAAGAGAACAGTAGCTCAGAAGTGCATTTCCTGCGTTATTGTTGCGTGTCGTCAGTATCCCCATGTTTAACCTTCCGCGGCCGTTGGTTTGGAGGAGCCGTAATATATGTGGTTAATAATCAGATCGGAGAGGAGACACTGTGTTCTGTGAGTTCAACTTGCAGTCAGAGATTACAGCCAGACTATAAAATGTGCTTTTTAGAACAGGCTCCATGTCTCGTAGGAACTAAATGAATAACCAATGAGCTGCACTAGAGGAGCTTCATTCTCTGAAACATTCCCGTCAGCCGTTCCCGTCAGAGTCGATCGATCTGAGTTCCGGTTTACACACGAGATCTAGTCATGCTGTTCTCTGTAAAATAAGCCATCACCAGAAGAGGATTCCACTGCCACTGGAAACAGAAAAAAGTGGGGACGACTTTTCTTACAGAATTCTGAGATTAAAGTCCCCACTTTTTTTCTTCTTGTTTTTGCCCTGATCGTCTTCCGTAGGACTGCATTTCTTTATTCCACAAACCTTATTTACACGCTTTCCTCATTCCTGTGCTCATCCTCGTTTTCTGTCTACGAGTTTCACTTATTGTTCTCTTCTCATCTTGCTTTGAGTTTCTCGCACTCAGTGAGTAAAGCGTGCTTAAGTCACAGAAATCAGCTTTGTGAAAACAGCTCAGGTTGTTAAAATAAATGCACAGCTGGCAGATGATTGGGGTCATTTTCTATATTCTCCCAGCAGTGCTGGTGTTACTTCCTGAAGTGTGTTGTGTTTTGTTTTTCCCCATCATTGCGTTAATATAAAGTCTCCTGTTGTGTTTCCGGTATGTAATGTTGTTGCAGTTTAAACGGTTGTTTGCATGTTACAGAAAAACACCATCAGCCATGTCCGCCGTCAGCAGCTCAAACACAGCCTTTGCCTTGGAGCTGTTCCGCACTCTGAGCCAGGCAAACCCTGCTGGAAACATCTTTGTCTCTCCTCTGAGCATCAGCTCAGCCCTGGCCATGGTCTACCTGGGAGCCAAAGGAGACACTGCAGCTCAGATTGCTCAGGTCAGCTCACTGTCACTTGTTACCTGCACCAGACCATCAGTTAATCAGCCAGCATGCCTGTGCAACTTCAAGCCCTCATTGCATTTTAAAAGCAGTCCGTTTGACCTGTTTCCACTAAATGTCTTGTCAGATATGGCTGGCTGTTCTTGTTCCCTTTTCTTCTTTTTTTTTGTGTGTGTGTGTGTGTGTGTGTGTGTGTGTGTGTGAGATTTATTTCTTGGAAAGAATTCACACCTTCTTGTGACACCAGTGCTGTCTTATAAACTTTCTTTTCAGTAGGTTTATGAATGGACAGAATTCAACATTTGGGGTTTTGTTAAACGTGTTTGAAAAGCTTTGTTTATGTGCCCAAAACGCTGATGTTCCCAGTCTGACGTCAGCAATTTGAGTTTATAAATGGCATCAGAGTCCATAAAACCTACAAACAGTGTAGTGAGTGAGAGCATGATGTTCAGTGAGACTGACAGTATGTTAAAGGTTATGCTGAAAGAATAAAGTTGTCCAGTTTCTACCTTTGGACCATAAATTGTTACATTAGGGTCGCTCAGTGTCACATCCTTTCAGTCTTTGTCTTCAATGCCACACAGGCCCTCTCATTCAGCTCAGGTGAAGGCGTCCATGCACACTTCCAGAAACTCAACGCTGACATCAACTCACCGTCTGCATCCTACATCCTGAAACTAGCCAACCGTCTTTATGGAGAAAACACTGCCCACTTCCTCCCAGTGAGTGTCCACATCAATGATTCTCTTCATAAAGTTCTTCATTACAAAGACTGGATTAATAAACAGATGTCTGCTCTCTGCAGGACTTCATTGAAGACACACATAAGAACTACCAGGCAGACCTGAAGACTGTGGACTTCATCGGAGCTCCAGAGGCGTGCAGAGCAGAGATCAACAGCTGGGTTGAGCAGCAGACAGAAAGTGAGAATGTGCATCTTCCACAGCCTGAACAGCAGGGAATCATTTTAGCATCCTCTGTGGATTATAATGAAATATTGTTGTGTTTCTGTATTTCCGGTCAGATAAGATAAAAGACCTTCTGAAGCCAGGAACAGTGAACAAAGATACCAGACTGGCTCTGGTCAATGCTGTCTACTTCAAGGGCAACTGGAGGAACAGATTTGATGAGGCAAACACCAAAGAGATGCCCTTTGAAATCAGACAGGTAGAAATTTAACTGAAGGATACAAAATCTGAATCAAAAGTCTGAATACAGGAAACTAAAATGTTTAAGGTAAACACCATCAGAAGCTTTATGATAACGTGATCTGGTTTCCTGGATTTCCTGTGTGTCAGAATGAGACCGTACCAGTCCAGATGATGTACCAGAAGAATAAACTTCCCTACAACTACATTGCTGACCATGATTTGCAGATCCTGGAGCTGCCCTATGTGGGTGAGGAGCTCAGCATGTTCATTCTGCTGCCTAAAGAGTCCTCAGACCCTCTGCTGAAGGTACACAGCCTAGAAACAAGTTCCTGTAAGGAAAAGCCACGAAAACCTCTTCTTGTAGCATCCCTGATTGAATGATGGTCTCTTATACTGACGCTTCACAGAATTTTTATCAGAGGTGTGGTTCACTGAAACATTTGGTGAAGACACTGTCAAAAACCCAACATATTAATACCATAAAATTAAAATATTAAGGAAACACTCATTTCTCCTGCACACTAACTATAACATGAACTTCAAATTTACACTTTATATCATGAATCTTATGCATATTTTTCACCTCTCAATCCTACATAATCAAAGGGTGTTAAGTCCTTTCACTGGAAAGTAAAATTCTCTTATGACATTGCTTCAGTTCAACTGCTTTGCTCTTACTTTACTAGCTTACAAAAACGCTGAACAACATCTTGATTGCACATAACTTATTACATTAAAGGTAACATTAATAAAACTCGTGCCACTGTCAGTCGGGTATTAATTAATACAGACAAAATACATGACCCATCTTCGTAAGGCCATATTGTAAAACCCATGTTATTAACAAACCTTCATCTTGTGTTTTGCGTTAGTTTCCTGTTTCAAAATAAAACCAAAGTAGTTCCAAAACAATTCAATTCAATAAAACTTTATTGATCCTGAAGGTTGACCCCGAAGGAAATTGGCCTATATAAATATACATGTCAATATTACCAAATTATGTCTGGCCAAATAAGGTCATTTACACAAAAGCTTCACTTCAGTTTACTTAAATTTGATCATTTAACAGACTGCTTCTGATTTCCTGTATAAAATGAATTTAAATATGAGCAAAAGAAATATGACAAAATGTATTAACTGTGTTCCAGCTGGAGAAGGAGCTAACACAGGAGAGGCTGAATGAATGGACCGACAGGAAAAACATGGAAGTTCATTCAGAAGTTCTTGTTCACTTGCCAAAGTTCAAGCTGGAGGAAGACTACGAGCTGAATGATCCTCTGGCTAAACTGGGTATGAAGGACGTGTTCTGTGCCGGAAGGGCTGACCTGTCTGGCATGAATGGTGAAGCTGGGCTCTTCCTGTCTACGGTGGCCCACAAGGCCTTTGTCGAGGTGAACGAGGAGGGCACAGAGGCTGCTGCAGCCACAGGTGCTGTGATCAACCTGGAGAGTTTTATAGCGGACACACACTTCACAGCAGATCACCCCTTCCTCTTCTTCATCAGATATAATGAGACCAAGTCCATCCTGTTCTTTGGCAGATTCTCATTTCCTGAGTAGACAGAAGCAGCAGAGGAAGATGATGTTGCAATTTAAATTAAAATAAAATAAAAAAAATCTCTGAAATAAAGTAAATGGAGTGTTGTGATGTTTTGCTAATTATAAAACTTTATTTTTCATTTAAAAAATGGGGGTCGGGTGTTGGGGTTTTGTTTAGTTTGTTTGTTTTAAATAGATGGTATTTGTACAAGCACGAGCTCTAGCAGCTTTGTAGAACATGGATACTGTGCAGCTATTATGAGTAGCCAGATTCCAAGACCAGACAAATCTCGCAGCTGCTCTCATCACATGTTTACAGACTGTTGTTAAAAGAAGAGGGAATGCTACACAGTGGCAAACACAACTCTGTGCCAACTTTGAGACATGTTGCCATCATATTTAAAAGGGCCTTTTTGCTTAAAATTCAATTTTTCTAAGTTAACACATCTCGTATGTTTTTTGTTTTACATAGAATAAAATATGGTGACCTCAATGCAGTTGTTTACACTTAGTCGCTCAAGATTTATTTATTTTTTTTGAAATTGGCATTCTAAATTAACCACAGGTTGTAACACCATTTCTCCTGATCTGTGTTTCACAACAGAGCCCCACAGACTTTACTGATATCTTATTAACTCAACTGCTTATGCTGTTCAGTATCAACGTTTCTCAAATGATACTCAGGCCTGCATGGATGCAGGTATAAATGACATCAGTTACCTGTGATGGGACCTGATCGGTCCTTAAAGACACGCTCTGAAAGGCAATGATGCATTTTCAAATGCCATCATCAACTTATCTCCTTTGCCTCATATGCTTCTAAAATCTTACAGTTCACATAATGACACACTGTTTTCAAAAATGAAATGCTACCACTGACAAGTTTAATGTTGAAACTTTGTTGTAAATTGAATGTCATATGTATAATAATTCGCTACCATAATGATGGAGGGGTTTGTGTGTCCCAAGGACCCCAGGGGCTATGTTGTGGGGGGCTTTTGCTCATTGCAAATTTATCCTAGGTGACGGCCCAGACAAAGAGCATTTCAAAAGCCCCCATCAGTAGAGGATCCAGGGAACATTTCACCCTGCCTGGGATAGGGTTACTGGGGCCCTGCCCTGGAGCCAGGTCCAGGTGGGGTGTCCGAGGGCAAGCACCTCAAGGCCAGGCCTTAGTCCAAAAAAGGGACATGGGCCTACCTGTAGGGAAGTCCCTGTTGTCTGCGGCTATATACCAAATGATAGGTCAGAGTACTGGGCCTTCTTGGACTCTGTCATCTTACTGGGAGACTTCAACGCTCATGTGGGCACGGATAGTGATAACTGGAGTCGCGCGATTGGGAGGAACGGCCTGCCAGATCTGAACTGGAGTGATGTTCAAACATGGTTAGTTATGAACAAACTGTGGTTTACACAGAAGGGTGTCCATGAGTGCACGTGGCACCAGGACACCCCAGGCTGCAAGTCAGTTTTGTAATTGTATCATCAGATCTGCGGCCGCATGTTCTGGACACTTGTGCAAACTCAGGTGTTGAGCTGTCAACTTATCACCACCAGGCTTTGAGTTGAATCAGGTGGTGGGGGAGGATGCTGGACAAACCTGGAGTGCCTAAACGTAAAGTAAGGGTGTGCTGGGAATGCCTGGCAGAGACCCCCATCTGCAAGATCTTCTGCTCCCACCTCCGGCAGAGCTCTAACAGCATTCCAAGGGAGACTGGGGTCATTCTGTCTGAATGAACCATGTTCAGCATCTCCATTGCTGAAGCTGCTTCAACCCCTGAAGCAGATGGTGGACACCGGAGGTGAAGGGAACCATCGGGCTCTAGAAGAAGTCCTATTGAGCTTAGTCAGCCTGTGGTACTTCGACGGCAGCTGATGGGTACCTTCAGGCCAAGCGGAACACAGCTCGGACAGTGGCTGAAACAGAAACTCTAGTGTGGGAGCAGTTCGGAAAGGCCATGGAAGAAGACTTTCAGTTTGCCTCGAACAGATTCTGTCAAATCGTCAGGCAACTCGGGAGGTATTACCTGCCTTGTGTAGGCAGGTAATAGGTGGAGTGCTGCTCACTTCAGCTAAGGATATTGTTGAGCAGTAGAAGGAATACTTCTAGGACCTCCTTAATCCCACTGGCACGTCTTCTGTAGAGGAAGCAGAGTCTGGGGACGAGGAGGATGACTCGTCCATCACCAGGGGTGAGGTCATCTTAATAAACATCTCCTTGGTGGCAGGCCTCCTGGGGTGGATGAGGGTTGCCCAGAGTTCCTGAAGGCTCTGGATGTTGTAGGGCTGTCTTGGTTGACACGCCTCTACGATGCTGTGTGGAGATCAGGGGCAGTACCCCTAGACTGGCAGACCGAATAAGGGAGTGGGAGATTGACGAGACACCGACAGGGTCAGCAGATCTTCCTTGACCTCCAAGTACTCACTAACATGGATGTGTAAATAAAAGAGTTTAAAACTAATTGATTGTGTTTGCTAACAGCTGCATTACTCTCACATTTACTAAATACACAAACCAAATAAAGTGTTATCAAAAAAAAAAAATGGGGTGAGATTTCCCCTATGGAGGTGCGGGAAGATCTGATCGCCTGTTGGCGATTAGTTGAGTTTTATTTTTTTATTCTTTTATTTTGACCTGAGCACTTGTGGCCATTTCCCTTGATAAGTGCATCAAAACAGGGATTATACATCTGCATCCTCTCTATATGCTATCATGTGGGATGTTTAACAGGCCTTAACATACAATGGAAAGCAGAGGAGAAGCACATGTGTAACACTAGGAGATCATAAGGAGAATAATGGTCCAGTCGGCCGCTAGGACCGTGCACCTGAGCTCCAAATGGAGATAACTGAGCCATAATTTCCTAATACCTAACCAGCCTGTGCCAGGGGTCTCTTATCCTGGACCCCTCCTGATTTTGATCTGAAATAAAGTGTGAAATGAACTTTAATAGAGAATGTGTTTCGTTGACCTTTGACCTTGCCACATATATTATAGATACTGTGTATCTTATATGGTAACATTATTGAATGGACATGATTTACTATGTTAAACCCATTGAAGCAGGGTAATCAGGTCCTGAAAACCTGACCTGGGCATAAGGCCCTGACCTTAACCTTGAGAGGGCCGAGATATTAATCCTGACCCAGGATCAGTAGCCCTAAACATGACCCGTGAGGGTGGGAGCCCTAACCTTAACCATAAGAGGCATATGATATGCAACTTAAAATTAAGGCCTCTTTATTCTAAAGCTAATTTGTGGAGATAAAAGGCATGATAACCGAAATTGGATAATAAAGCCTTTAATCTTACCCTTAATAAGGACCCTTGATATAAAGTTGGCCTCAAACCTTTTTAATAGCCCCTGCAGGAAATAGTAAGTAGCCTGAAAGGCCGATTCCTGAGGGTGTGGGCATTCTGATGGGTTATGTTGAAATGTAAGGGATAATCATGTTAGCTCTTCACTGACTGCCAGGCAGGTCCTGAGGGTGGAGATCCTTCCCTCCTTCTTCTTTTCTTTTTTTAGGATGATTTTAATAAAAGTTTTTATTAGAGGATTGGTTGTTTTTAAATGGTTTTTATTTTTGAGAATTTACATCTGTCCTTTTCTTATGTGTTGTGAAATGTGTTTTGTAGCCTGTGGGGAAATAGAATGTACATGATTAAGAAGGTGATTGTGGAACACTGTCATGTGACCCGTGGTGACCTATCCTGAGGAGGGCCCACACAGGTGGGCCTCAGAGTATCACTTAACTACTGTCTTGTCTCTCCTGGCCTCACTTGCGCTGATCCCTCTGAAGAAGCGACAGCAGTCGCAAAACGTTAGGGATGCCTCTCAGACCAGCGTGAGCAAAGATTTTAACTCCCCCAGAACAAGGTAATTAGGATTCAAACAGTTTTTTTAGCCCTAGTTTTTAGTGGGAGTGAAACACACTTTTGTTCTCCATTGAGGGCTTAATTGGATAATTGAACAAGGGAGTAAGTAACTTAAGTCTCCCACTTTTTGTTTTAACTTTTTAAGTTTAACTCAGCGGAATAAGCAAATTAGCCCTCCCAATTCATGTTTTAAAGTTTTTTATTGATATTTTAAAGTGGGAGTAAGTAAACCTAGCCCTCCCGGTTTGAAGATTATCCTCTGGGGGAGAGGAAGAAATTGAGCCCTGACTTTAGGGAAACTTAATTCTTTTAACCCTTTTTCTGGATTTTAAGAGGGGAGCTCCAGTGTTTTGTTTTGTTTTAGCCTGTAATATCCTGTGTGGCTTAGAAAGATCACAGTGTGTGGACTAACTGTTGTCACCTAAAAAACTACAATAAAATACATTGTATAAAGGAGTAACATTAATGTAATGGGGAAGGCTTTAGGACCCAGGGGACCCAAGAGAGGGTATAAAAGAGGAAGTAGCAGCAGGTGCAGCAAGAGCCTGAGAAGTTTTAATTGTCTTCTACACAAATGGTTGTTTTAAACCTCTACAGCAGAGGTTCGAGGTAGAGGCTGTTTTTCTTTTAGTGCTTTTTTTTTTTTTTTTTTTTTTTTAAATTCGTTGAAATGTATTTGATGTTTATTGTATTATGTTTCTAGTAGTGATTTTAGAAGACAAGCCAGGTGTGCAGCAAACACAGTTGTCTGCTGGAGGTATGTTAACTTAATATTGACATTTTAAAAAAAGTATTTATGCACTACAATTTAATTTATATTGTATTGCCTCCTGCAGGACAGGCTGCACATGTGAATTTGTCACTGTTCTTTCCTCCTCCTCCTTTGTTGCGTTTTTGGTTTTAGTAGGGTCACCTTTTAAAACTGTTTTTTTTTTTATGCCGGGTTTGTTTTTATTTCTACTGGGCTGGTGCAATATTAGTCAGGCAATCCCTGAGCTGGGCTCTTACCTAAGGGGAATTAGGTCTTTTAGAGGTGCTCCGTGTGGATTTGCAGTGAATAAGTTTTATTAAGAGTGATTTTAGTGTCACCGATTTTTGCCTGAACTAAAACACTTGGTGCATGCGACCGCCGAGTGAGAGCAAGCCCTCAGGTGATAGTTGCATTGCTGGCAGGTTGCACCAATAAAACTATCTTGTGGTCGTTAGTGACCTTTTCCATTTTGATGTTTTAGGCCTTTTGCAAACCCTTTGTGTTCTTTTTAAATAATAAATTTTAACATATCTGACTGATATTGACCCTCTTGTCCCGTTTATTCTGGGCTCGTTCCTGTTAGAGCTTTGGGCCTGAAAGTTTGCACAAGTAGTATAGAGGCCCTTAGCGGTTACTCGGTGGCTTTTACTCGCTACATTAAGAAGGAGGGGACTTGGTTAAAGGACACTAAAAAGGTACAGCACACTGTACAGAAACCCAGGAGCGGCAAGTGAAGATGAAACGCATCATGGTGACCCGCTCTGGCTGTTATTGGTCATCACACATATTAGAGGACTGTTCTGATGTGATTCAGTGGAGCCAAGCCACATACGGAAAGGCAGGTGAGTTCCCCGGTAAGAATTTTAATCTTGAAGTCCAGATTAATGGGGGTTGGAAGAGAAGGCTCAAAAGCTGGTCTGAGAGGGAAAGCGGGGTGGGGCCGGGGGGGACAAGGACATATTGTTTGACATTCTCTTAGCGTTTTTAAGCCAAGATAGGCGCTTAACATGTAACACACAATACAAATATGGTCAGGTGTCATTTTATTGAATTTTTCTTTCTTTTTTTTTATGGTTTAGGGAGGCGGGAGGGAAGGAAAATAACGAGGGAGGGATTAGGTCACTTTTTAAGAAGAAAGCTTAGATGGAGTGGTTTTATTGGTCTTTTTAACTTTTTTTTTTTTTTTTTTTTTTTTAAATCTGGCCTGGCTCAACAGAGGCGTCTACTCCACATGGGAAGATATACGGCAAGATTAAAGATAATTACAGCCTAAACAAGCATTACATTGGGGAGATGAGAAATGTCCCGAATAGGGACAAGACTGTCCACATGGGAGTAATACTTAATGTGACTGCACAGATCCCCTTTATTCTAATATATCAATGATATAGAGATGAACTTACCAGACAAACCTAGCCGTGGCTGTGAAACCAGGTATCTCCTCATGCTATTGCTTTGGGAGTTGTCTCGTTGTTGCCCCTCTAGTGCACCTGTTGTTAATTTCATTAACACCAAAGCAGCTGAACTAAACTCATTAACATTGCTCTGTAATTTGCCTCAGCTGATAAGAATCTTTCCCTTCAAGTGTCTGTATGCAGTCGCCCGTCTTTGACTGTGTGTGTACGCTCTTAGTGTTGGTGCACATCAGGACAAACATTATCACCTCTGTATGTGATCCTGGAGCACTCAGCTACAATGTAACATTTATATTTGTTACTCCCCCTGACACTCGTGCTCTCTCTCCCCATCTCCCTCTCTCTGTCTCCCCATTTTTGCAGGCTGGACTGAAGAGATCATCCCTCAAAATTTTCCTCCCCAAACGGGTCCCCATCCAAAAGGTGATATAGCAATATCATATATGAATTTTTCATTTTTTTCACATCAGATCTTTTAAACAACTTCAGACCTAACCATAGGTATAAAGTTCATTATTTTTTTTTTAAATATTTTTTAGGTTTTTATGGCTTTATTGTCATAAAAAACCCTGGTGTTTTTTTTTGTTTGTTTTTTTTTGGGTGGGTGAAAACCCATAATATGCAATATTTTCCAAAATTAATTGGAAAGAAGGTTTTTTTTGTTTTGTTTTGGGGTTTTTTTGTTTGGTTTTTTTTTTTTTTGGCATGAGGTTATTACAGCCTTGGATGGTAAATAATTCATAACACCATTGATTTGGATGCATTATTATTTTTGGAACAATAACACTTTATTGCAAAAAACAAACTGAACTGACCTGAACAAACTCAACAACAAACTGAACAAAGATGTAATTTACGTTTTATAGCATGAACCACAAGATGGATAGATTTTGCAGACAGGACATAACTTGTATATATCTAACATATGCAGCAGTTACGATAATAATGTGCTGTTTGCACGATGAGCACTGCTTCCGCTTTTTGGAACGCTGCTCTTTCTCAGCAAAAGCCTCCCTTAAATTGACTGCGCGCTTCTGTTGTGCGTGCGCGTGTCTGTGCATTTCGTGGCGTTTGTGCAGAAATGACTAGTAAGACCAGGCTGCAAACTATTCTCACAGACTTCAAATGTGCAATTAAATCCAATAACATGGAAAAGGATCTCTCTCTTCCTCCGGCTCTGTTGACGTGCCACTGGGAGAGTAACGACTAGGGATGGGTATCGTTTAGGTTTTATCCGACACAGTACCAAACCAGTACTTTTGAAACTGTGCTCAAACCGGTGCTTAAAGAATGAAGAACACACACTTTGTCCAAAAACCTCTCATGTTTAGGTGTTTTCCACAGGGTGAAGAGAGTATCTGCCATCAAACAAGAAGGCAGCCACATGTAACTACGACAGTGTTTGCTAGTTCACCTTACATGCATTCATTTAATAACGTGGTTAGCCTACTCAACGTAAATTACACACGAACAACATTAAGCTACTCACGCAGAGAAGAACAGCTGCTGCTGCCATCATCATCCATCATTTCTGCTACATAGGCAGGGCTAGGGGCCAGGACTCTCCTCTTCGGGTTCTTGGGGGATGTTGCTAACTCCGGTTCCGATAACAGGCACCACACCCGCAGTAGATGTGCTCGATGTAAGGTCTCGCAGCAAGCTATCAAATACGGCGCATTTCTTGCTTTTAACAAAATGTTATATGTCGCCAGGTGTTTTATCAGATTCGAGGAGTTACCTCCTTTGCACAGTATCACCTTAAAGCACTTGTTGCAGGCTGCTGAGTTTGCATCTTTTGCTGTGAAGTACAGCCAGGCTTTGACCGCTTCGCCTTGGCATTTTTAATCTGTAGCTCTGCTCTAAAAGAACATACGTACCTGGACCCACCTACCGCCTACTCTCACACCCTCTTGGCAGGGGCTCTGCCTCTGCCTGCCACCTTGGCTTTAGGGGGCATCTAACACACACACAACCACGGTGGTCGTTAGTGCTGCTTCATCCTGATGGAAGCGGAGCTCCAAAATAAAACTAAGCTAAACATTGTTGTAAACACAAGAAATGGAAACTTGTACTTTTCGGGTCACATTAGAACCATGTTTTTATCTGTATCAAAGTTAGCTAACCACATCCCGAGTTCCCCATCACCTGCTAATGTGTGCAGCCTATACAAGACATTTCCCTAACACGAACCACCTGTTAGCATGTGGGTTCAAACCATCAGAAAGAGAAACAGTAAAGTGATGGCGTCGTGCGAATCCTGCACCTTGAGTTGTTCTTTCGAGGCTCGTTAGCTCTCATGCTAACTGCGTGACACAACAGGAGGAAGATGGCAGAGGTTAGTGTTCAACGGAGACGTAAACAGTTACGAACTTTGGGAGGCAAAGTTTCTCGACCACATGCGGATCATTGGTCCAAAGGACACTATATTATCAACCACTAACCCAGATGGAGAGAAGAATGCTGAATGCTACGCTGAACTGATTCAGTTTCTCGATGTTAAAAGCCTTTCACTGGTAATGAGAGATGCGACTGACGACGGAAGAAAAGCTTTAAAAATACTACGTGACCACTACGATAGTAAAGGCAAGCCCAGAATCATCGCACTGTACACAGAGCTGACATCTTTACAGAAGAAACCAGATGAGACAGTGACAGATTATATTATCCGAGCTGAAAAAGCAGTGACCTCCCTAAGAAATGCAAAAGAAGTCATCAGTGATGGACTTATTATCGCTATGATTCTAAAGGGGCTTCCTGAAGCTTACAAGCCATTTGCTATTCAAACAACAAAAGGACACGGATTGGTGATGCGGACGCTGTACTGTCTGTTGTGGTGAAGAGAGAGCTGAGTGTAAAAGCAAAGCTCTCAATTTACCGGTTGATCTAGGTCCCTACCGTCACCTATGGTCACAAGCTGTGGGTAGTGACCGAAAGAACGAGATCTCAGATACAAGCGGCAGAAATGAGCTTCCGCCGAAGGGTGACTGGCCTCTCCCTTAGAGATAGGGTGAGAAGTTTGGCCATCCGGGAGGGCCTCAGAGTAGAGTCGCTGTTCCTTCACATCAAAAGAAGCCAGTTGAGATGGACAAGGATGCCTCCTGGGCGCCTCCAGGGTGAGGTGTTCCAGGAGTGTCCTGGTGGGACATGCCTGGCATGTCACCCAGGTATGTCCCACCAGGAGGAGGCCCCGGGCAGACCCAAGACACGCTGGAGAGATTAGATTTAGATTAGATTAGATTAGATTTCCTGGCTGGCCTTGGTGTTCCCCCGGACAAGCGGGAGGAGGTGGCTGGGGAGAGGAAGGTCTGGGTTTCTCTGCTTGGGCTGCTGCCCCCGCAACCCAACGATGGATGGATGGATGCTTGCATGCTTGCTTTTTTGCCATTGAAAACAACGGACTCAAATTAATTACCTAACCTCAATCCAGGAATAAAATATTTACTCAAACTCAGACATGATAAAATATGGACATGGACACAGTGGTTTGAAACGAGAACCCGGTGCAGTGCAAGGTTCTTAAACCTGCATTCTTTATAATGGCCAGCAATCAGCATTTCCTATGGTTGCAAAGAGTTCCACTGCTACAGAAGTCTGTGGGGCCAAAAAGATTACGGTTCCACGGTTACAGTTCCCCTTCTACACTGTATGCAGCTGTGTGTGCCGCTGTTCTTTCATGGAAGGGGGAATGTTTGGTTGTTTTACAGTTATTATATGCTTCTAGTCATTTTTTTTTTTTTACATATGACATTTTCATCTCTTAATAATTAAAGTTGAAAGCTTTTTACCATCACTTCAACATGCTTCCCATTATAAATAAAGAAACAATATTTTGGTGTTGCTTTTTTTTTGTTTTTGTTTCTTTGTTTTTACATTTAACATATTCATTGCTTGAAAAATAAACTCACCCTGAAGATCAAGAATGTCCATCATGGAGAAGAAGAAAGGTGGATGCCAGAATCAGGGAAGCCTTGAAGGATGTTAGTTGGCTAACAGAGTTACAAATTTAATTTCAAAAGACTTGATAAAAGTGTGTTATTGTGCAAACTGTGCAAAAAGGAGCACCTCAACCTTAAGGTACCATCTAAATGCAAAAAATGTTGCAGCAAGCACAGAAACTGTGGGAACTGTTAGCGCTAGCAGTCCTAGTTGAGTACCAACAAAAGGTGTCGGCAGCTACTACAACAGCAACTACACCAGGAGCAAACAAGACTGGGGCAACAGAATTAGCCACCCATATAGGATGTTTCCACACGGTGGAATTCAACACTGGATATGGCTTCTCATCCACTAAAGAATCAAGAGGCTGTTTTTGCTGCTTTAGACAAAAAAAGCACAAGCTAGTCATTTTAACTCGATCAGAGCTGGGAAAACTCCAAAAGCTGGTGAATGTCCTTGAGCCATGCAGGTAAATAAAACAATTTTTAACTTATTGTTACTGTTTCTTCAAAACGTCTGTAGTTGACAGTTATTGTGTAGATTAATAACTGCTTTCTTGAACTGTCTACTACGGGTTTGTGGCCGAGCTTTTGGAGGTGAGAGACATGTCTCATGTTCAGTGGTTTTACCTGCTTTCTGCCACCTGCATCACACCATGGAGGTCTCCAATGATGACTCAAACTACATGGTAAAATTTAAGACTGCCTTTACGAAGGACCTATCCCAACATGTAGCTACACTCAACCGTCAGCGGCTCAAGATAGCTACTGTGCTTGACCCACGCTTTAAGAATTTAAAGTGCCTTGTAAGGGGAGAGTGAGAAGAGGTTTGGAGCAGCCTAGAGGCCCTGCTGCAGGAACAGTATAAAAATGCCACCACAAAGGAGCCAGCAAAGACAAAGAGCCTCCTCCTCTCTTCATTGTCTTCAGATTCTGATTCCGATGAGGAAGCCCTGTGTAACAGGGCCCTGAGTTTGTACAGAGCAGAATCCACCAACAGTGAGACAGACTGCCGGCTGCAGTGGTGGTTGAGCAGGGACACACCCACAGCTGTCTGTCCTGGCCCGCAAGTATCTGATTAGTCCTGCCATTTCTGTCTAGAGACTTTTCTCACTTGCAGGTCACATAGTAACAAAAAAGAGAGCTGTCTTGAGCTTTGAAAATGTAAACGGGCTCGTTTGTGTAAGTAACTGGCTGAAAGAGACAGACGGTAAATAAGCATGGAGGTATTGTGAGTCCAATGGGTTTGTTATTTTTTGCACTAACATGTTTGATGATCACACTGTTTTATCCTAATGTACAAATTAATTTTTGCTAAGGTTTTATTATTATTATTTAATGACAGCCAATGTGAAAACAGCTCCGGTTGTTAAAATAAATGCAAAGCTTTGATTTTCTTTATTCTTCCCGCAGTGGCGGTGTTACTTCCGGAAAGTCTCTGTTTTAAGTGCACTCATAGATCGATCATAGACTCACAGATCAATAGGCAGCATCAGTCTCGTTTAGGTTGCAGTGTCTCCACAGTGTACGCATCCGCCTATCA
Source organism: Neolamprologus brichardi (assembly GCF_056152115.1). Classification (NCBI taxonomy): domain Eukaryota; kingdom Metazoa; phylum Chordata; class Actinopteri; order Cichliformes; family Cichlidae; genus Neolamprologus; species Neolamprologus brichardi. Next base: position 27,040,318 of record NC_142120.1, read on the forward strand.
TAGCGAAAGATCCCCGGCTCGAGGTAAGTCATATCCTCTTGGATTTGCGTCAAAAATGAAATTTACAAAATAATAATAATAATAATAATAATAATAATAATAATAATAATTCAAAGCTAAAATTTAAAAATAATACTAATAATCCTTTTTTAAAAATCTATCAAGTCGAACAAGCGAAGCTACCCGATGTGGCGATCACTTCTGAACAGTTCTTGTGAATAAAGTAGCTTGGAGTCTCGTAGAAGTGAGCAGAGTCACTGCTGACAAACGGGCAACACTGTGTGCGGAGTCTTAGCTTCAGTGGGTGGGGCAGCTCCGGCAGTGGCGTCCGTTTGTGTGCGTGATCCTAAAAAAAAAACACTTTTTCTAGATGCTTTAATATAAAGTCTCTTGTTGTGTTTCCGGTGTTGTGCCAAAAAGTGATTGTCTGCCAAAAAGTGATTTCCGGTATTTGCCAAAAAGTGATTGCTCGTATTTAAACTGCTATAAGTAACTTGTTGGGCTATAATATGTGAAACATATGTTAAATGCATCCCTCATGGATGACATAAAGTCATATTGAGCCACAAAAACCATTCGTGTAACAAGGTAGAAGCCGCAATCAGTTTTTGGCAGTGACTTTTATATAACCTTTATTTATGCAGTTAAAAAAATCTCATTAACATTAAAAATGTATTTTGTCAGAGTAAGCTGGCCAAGAGGACAGCAGAAATGGCAGCAAATATGACAATAGTCCTGTAAAAATATTTTAAACGAGGATAAAGGACCGGATTGGTTATAATGTAAGTACAATAACACAGAGCTGTAAAGATACTTGAAAAAACATAATTTTTTAATTCTATATATAACCCCTTTGTAAACGCTGTTCACCGAAGTCTATTTACCAACTTACATAAAGATATTACACATAAAAAATACACGGAAACATTGGAAATCAGTTTTTGGCAGGCAATCACTTTTTGGCACAACACTGGTATGTAATGTTGTAGCAGTTTAAACGGTTGTTTGCAGGTAACACCATCAGCCATGTCCGCCGTCAGCAACTCAAACACAGCCTTTGCCTTGGAGCTGTTCCGCACTCTGAGCCAGACAAACCCTGCTGGAAACATCTTTATCTCTCCTCTGAGCATCAGCTCAGCCCTGGCCATGGTCTACCTGGGAGCTAAAGGAGACACTGCAGCTCAGATGGCTCAGGTCAGCTCACTGTCACTTGTTACCTGCACCAGCTGTCAGTTGATCGGCGAGCATGATTGTGCAACTTCAAGCACTCGTTACAATTTAAAAGCAGTCAGATGTGGCTGTCTGTGTTTTTCTATACAGAAGAAATAATTTTGTTTTGTTGTTTTGATTTTGTCTTTATAAATAAATAAATAAATAAATATATATAAATAAATATACATATATATATATATATATATATATATATATATATATATATATATATATATATAAATCTGAACTTTTTTGCTACAAGAGTGCTGGCTGAATAGTAAACTAACTAATAAACTAATAATTCTTTTCCTCGGTAGATTTATAAATTAATAAATTTTGGGGTTTCATTTAACATCTTTGAAAAGCTTAATTTTCTATGTATCCAAAACACTGAACCCCAAGATGTTTCCAGTGGGACGTCAGAAATTTGTGTCTACCATATGAGGATGGAATGTGTTATATAAATGGCATCAAAGTCCATAAAACCCACAAGCAGTATAGTTACTGAGAGCATGATGTTCAGTGAGACAGACAGTATGTTAAATGTTATTATTAAATATGATGCTGAAAAAATAAAGTTGTCAACTTTCTGCCTTTGGACCATAAATTGTTACATTAGAGTCGCTCAGTGTCACATCCTTTCAGTCTTTGTCTTCAATGCCACACAGGCCCTCTCATTCAGCTCAGGTGAAGGCGTCCATGCAGACTTCCAGAAACTGAACGCTGACATCAACTCACCGTCTGCATCCTACATCCTGAAACTAGCCAACCGTCTTTATGGAGAAAACACTGCCCACTTCCTCCCAGTGAGTGTCCACATCAATGATTCTCTTCATAAAGTTCTTCATTACAAAGACTGGATTAATAAACAGATGTCTGCTCTCTGCAGGACTTCCTTGAAGCCACACAGAAGTACTACCAGGCAGACCTGAAGACTGTGGACTTCATCGGAGCTCCAGAGGCGTGCAGAGCAGAGATCAACAGCTGGGTCGAGCAGCAGACAGAAAGTGAGAATGTGCATCTTCCACAGCCTGAACAGCAGGGAATCATTTTAGCATCCTCTGTGGATTATAATGAAATATTGTTGTGTTTCTGTATTTCCTGTCAGATAAGATAAAAGACCTTCTGAAGCCAGGAACAGTCGACAAAGATACCAGACTGGCTCTGGTCAATGCTGTCTACTTCAAGGGCAACTGGAAGAACCCATTTAAAGAGGCAAACACCAAAGAGATGCCCTTTAAAATCAAACAGGTAGAAATTTAACTGAAGGTTACAAATTCTGGACTCAAAGTCTGAATACGGGAAATTGTGTAAAATGTTTAAGGTAAACACCATCAGAAGCTTTATGATAACATGATCTGATCGCCTGGATTTCCTGTGTGTCAGAATGAGACCGTACCAGTCCAGATGATGTACCAGAAGAAGAAGCTTCCCTACAACTACATTGCTGACCATGATTTGCAGATCCTGGAGCTGCCCTATGTGGGTGAGGAGCTCAGCATGTTCATTCTGCTGCCTAAGGAGTCCTCAGACCCTCTGCTGAAGGTACACAGCCTAGAAACAAGTTCCTGTAAAGAAAAGACACAAAAACTCTTCTGCTTCACTTTATTAAATTTGATCACTTAAGAATTTAACAGTCAGCTCCTGATTTTGTGTATAAAATGAATTTAAATATGAGCAAAAGAAATATGACAAAATGTATTAACTGTGTTCCAGCTGGAGAAGGAGCTAACACAGGAGAGGCTGAATGAATGGACCGATGGGAAAAACATGGAAGTTCATTCAGAAGTTCTTGTTCACTTGCCAAAGTTCAAGCTGGAGGAAGACTACGAACTGAATGATCCTCTGGCTAAACTGGGTATGAAGGACGTGTTCTGTGCAGGAAGCGCTGACCTGTCTGGCATGAACGGTGAAGCTGGGCTCTTCCTGTCTATGGTGGCCCACAAGGCCTTTGTGGAGGTTAATGAGGAGGGCACAGAGGCCGCTGCAGCCACAGGTATTGTGTCCAGGTCATTATGTTATAGACGGGCCAGACACTTCACAGCAGATCACCCCTTCCTCTTCTTCATCAGACACAACGAGACCAAGTCCATCCTGTTCTTTGGCAGATTCTCATCTCCTCAGTAGACAGAAGCAGCAGAGGAAGATGATGTTGCAATTCAAATAAATACATCTATGAAATAAAGTAAATGGAGTTTTGTGTTGTGATGTTTTGCTATTTATAAAACTGTATTTTTCTCTGGAACATTTTATTACTTAATCAGACACACACGTGTCTCTTTTATTAAAAACAAAATGTGCTTTTACAAAATAAATGGTACTTGTATAAAATCACAAGTTCCACCAGCTTTAGAGAACATAGATACTGTGTCCTCCACACTGAAGAGGATGTTGTGATGATGTTCAAAAAGGTTTTTTTTGTTACTTAAAATCGATTTGTTTTTTCAGTTTGTGCATCTGACATGATACATGATTTTCTGTGTTTGACTGAGAATAACACATGGAAAAATCATTGCAGTCTGTTTTTATATACATTTTACATAGTCTCTCAACATTTTTTGAAATTGGGCTTGTACATTAAACACAGAGCGTCACAGACTTTACTGATATCTGATTAATTGAACTGCTTCTGCTCTTCAGTATCAACATTTCTCAAATTATGCTGAGGCCTGTAGAGCTATAGCACACATCACAGATATTAATGACATCATTAGTAACCTGTTCAGTCCAGATGATGTACCAGAAGAAGAAGCAGCCCTACAACTACAATCCATGACCAAGGTATGAAGATCCTGGAGCTGTCCCATGTGGGTGACCAGCTCACCATGTTCATTCTACCCAGTATCCCCCAGCATCTAGATGCTGGTGGTTTTGAAGATGACGACTTCGGCTTTGAATAAAGCTCCCACTGAGGTGTCCAAGGTGAAGATGGTAAGGAGGTGGGTTTCACAAGAGTAAGTCTGAAAGGGAAAATGATGGAAAGCACAGATTTTAACCAAGCAACACGGAGGCTGATTTGCTCGAAAAAGGCAGGCAAGAAGATGACTGGTCTACAGTAACGTCAGTATTGAGATTGACAGTGTGGGAAAGCGGTAGTTGTGTAAAGAAGAGAAAAGTAGCTGAAGAGACAGAATGCATACACCTGGAAGAGATAAAAGTGAACCAGCAAGAAGCCTCTAGGGCAGGGCTGGACTGGGACAAAAAATCAGCCCGGGCATTTTGACTAGAGACCGGCCCACCAGGTATTATAGGAAAAACCATAAAGCCTTTGAATGAAAACAAACGTCGTTGTGACAGTGATGTACACTGTGTTGTTGGTATATATGCATCAGTCTAATAAACTTAAACCTACACCATCCTCCCTATTCTGGTATTCTAAACAGTACTTAGCCGAAACCCAAAGACTGCTTGGTTGAGTTAACGTCCTGAACTATCTACAACATATGGTGGAAACCTGAAATTAAGACAGAGAAGACTAGAGGTGAGACATGACCATTACTGAATATTAAAAATAATAATAGACAGATTTAGTGATATTTTCATAAACTATTTATTTACCACATCAATAAACAGCATGGCAGGGCAAAATATTTTTTCTAACATGGCAACCTTTTAAAAGTGAAAGGAGATAGAAAGACAGGTGAGAAAGAATAAAACTTAACTGACTTTTTGATGGCATTTTACACAAAGTAATAGTACAGTATCTAGAAAATGTGGGAAAATACTGCCATCATGTACAGTACTTTCTTCTGAAGAAATTATGTTGGGACCCTGAAAAAAACTTACTATGTACAATAATGGATTTCTATAAATTTGACATCAGATGAAAATTTTGGTTGTAAGATTCGGATAATTATTTGTTAAAAGCTAGAAATTTTAAATGAGAATAAGAAAGAAAAGTATTTCTTTGTGCCCCCCTTTCCCTGTTAATGCTCTACCTGGCCCCATGGCAAAACTTTGCTAGACCCGCCCCTGCACAGTTACCAGCTGTCAGCTACATAGAAAAGGATCCTGGTGTAAGTTGTCTCTCAGAAACAGTTCATAGCTTTCCTTCAACCCATTCATGTCACCTAAAAGGTAAACCTGTTTCTCCATCACCTGTTCAGCTCTGATGATTCAGTAAGGACATCTCCTGGTTTCATCTTCATGTTTCCCTCTCACCAGATAACCAAACCGATATCATGACCAGCAGCTTTTACAACCGTGGCTCCAACAAACATCAGCTGATACTAAAAAGTAATATTAAATAAATTCTAACAACAGCTTATCAAGTTTAAAGGCGCTTCTGCTGTTTAACGCAACCTCCACTAGTTTCCTCTTTCTGGTGCAAAGCGAGAGATAAACAAGCAAGAGAGACTGGACTTGTGGCAGAAACGCCGATCAGCTGATCATTGATCAGTTTCATGATTGAAGTAGCAGCAGGAGGGGGGGGGAGAATGAGAGAAGGAGAGGCAGCTGACAGCGTAAAGACACAGAATAACTCCAGCTTTTTGTCTTTTTTTTATTGTAGCTGAAGTACGGGACAAATCATGTGTATTTTCAGCTCAATATGAAATGCATAATATTAACTCTGAATACCAGAGGATTCCGTTTTTTACTGGACGGTAGGCAACTCCACTAACTAACCATATGAATAAAATAAAGTTCACCAGTAACATCATAGCACCCACCCAACTGTATAGAAACTCCGTCATGCTACCTAGTACACAGTACGAGTTATTGTAACTGACTGTAAAAAGTTACCACAACGAAAATAAACTACACCTAAACTTAGTTTATATCTGACCCAGATAGACTGCAGGTCATAACTTCTTACCTGAAGCTCATTTCACCTGACAGTCAGACCGGCAGCTGCCTTGGGTCTCTCCACCTCCGCCTCCCCTTTCCGCCTTTCCCCCATCCACCTGCTGGCCTCCACCACTTGCTAATTTTACTGAATCTGTGAAAGCTCCACCATAGCCACTACCAAACAATTAAGTTATTTTTACACATCTGCCAGCATCTGTCCAATCCGCCACCTTTCACTGTTTACACGGTTACGAAAAAAAGACAACAACAACAAAAACATCGGCCCATTTAAAATGAAAAATTACCATAGGCCCACAGGGCATTTGGCCAGTCCAGCTATTCTCTAGGGTCGCTGGAGGGAAGGATGTAGTGATGGGTCGTTCGCGAACGAAATGGCTCTTAGAGCCGACTCTTTGACGTGAACGACGCGAGCCGGCTCCTTATCGCGAGCCTTCACGTGGTTTTTTTTTCTTCTTTTTTTTCTTTCTCTCAGCCTCTCTCTCGCACTTTTTTTCTGCTTCTCTCAGCACGCAAGCCTTGTAGTGATGGGTCGTTCCCGAACGAAATGGCTCTTAGAGCCTACTCTTTGACTTGAACGACGGACTGGCTCCTTATCGCGACCGGTCACGTGGGGTTTTTTTTGTTTTTTCTTTCTCTCAGCCTCTCTCTCGCACTTTTTTTCTGCTTCACTCAGCATGCGAGCCTTGTGCTTTACGCTGGGCAGAGGGGGGAGGGGCGGTAGTTACACTCAGTAGCACAGGAACAGAGCCAGAGGGAGAGAAAGAAAGTCAGGGACAACAACGTCACATTAGAAAGGTATAGTAATCATCCACAACTATTTTCAGTTCCAGATGATAAAGGATTAAGAAAGCTTATTCATGCGGGCCCATATGACAGAGAATATGCATGTTCTTTTTGTTTTCATATTTTAATTTATATTTAATTGTGTTGTAGTTTGCAGTGTTTTGTGTTGTTTCACTTTAAATTTGTAAAAGGAAAAAGCTGAAAATTTAAATAGTTAAAAGTTGAAATGTGAATAGTTGATTTTTGTATTATATAATTTATTTATTACATTTTATGTGGAGTGAATAAATAAAAGTATATTTACGGTGGCCCCTAGAGACAAAGCACATACAAACTTCAAATCACGTACAAACCCTGAAGCACGTACAAACTCCAAAATACGTAAAAACACGTGCAAACTCCAAAACACGTGCAAACTCCAAAACACGTAAAAACACGTACAAACTCCGAAGCACGTAAAAACTCAAAACACGTACAAAACACAACAGAAGTGCTCCAGGATGCTAGGCGCAGTGTTGAGCTTTTGTTACCTAGTGGCTACACAAGCCAGCAAGTACCAACAACCGGATCTGGTGTGTGGTAGTAACAGGTAAATGAACATTGTTTTTAAATTATTTAAATATATATGAGTGCCTGTGTATAAATACACAAACAATACACACATGCTTTCAATTGTGTTATTTAAGTCAGGGGTGTCCAAACTCCGGCCCGCGGGCCAAGTGCGGCCCGCGATCCATTTTTAATTGGCCCGCAAGTAACTTTATAAATAGAATAGAATATGGCCCGCACTACAACTTTTGCTTGAGTGTATTGCACTTCTTAGTTTTAACACCAGGGGGAGCTACTGTCGATCGAGGCAGTTGCTCCACCAAAAAGGACAATCACAGAAGAAATTTAGCCCAAGTTAGTTACTAAACATGGCAGAACCAAAGAAGCGAAAGGTAGAAAGTGAATGCAGAAAATTTCAGACATGGTGGGAGAGTGAATATTTCTTCAAAGAATTCAAGGGGAAGTGTGTCTGTTTGATCTGCACTGAAATTATGGCAGTTGTGAAAGAGTATAATGTACGACGTCATTATGAAACCAAACATCAGGCCTATGCATCCTACACTGGTGCTGAGCCAGAGCAGAAATTAAAGCAAAGGGTAGCTCTCCTGCGGGGTCAGCAACAGTAATTTTTTCGTGCTCAAAAGGTCCAGGAAAAGGCTACAATAGCCAGCTATGAGGTCGCCCAACTCATCGCAAGACATGGCAAGCCTTTTTCAGATGGAGACCTCATAAAACACGGCCTTGTTAAAGTCACCGAAATAATGCGCCCGTCAACAACGTCAGCATGTCCAGAAATCCAGTTGTTGAAGACTTGTCAGCCAACATTAAACTGCAACTGTCTGATAAAGCAGTGCTTTTGATCTTTACTCCATCGCATGCGATGAGAGCACTGATGCCACAGACACCGCACAGCTGCTATTTTTTTGCGGGGAGTGGACGAGCACTTTAGGTGAGTAAAAAATATATTCCACAGTACCCGTGTGTTAATGTGCAGGTACACATGCTTCAAATATCAATAATGCGCATCAATTCTGTCACTACCCTGCTTTTGCACACCACTTTCTTATATGCGCTTTTCTTGTTAACACACAGAGTACACACCGCTGTGCACTGCCCACGTACGCAAAGTCAGCTGATCTCATCTGATGCAGATTTGCTCCTTGATCAAGTGACATTTGTCTGGATTTTTGGCACGAGTGGCGATCAGCACCGCGGCTGGATGTCCCGATTTACATACCCAGCGCAGCTGATACTCACCAGAATAATTTACTAAAATTATATACACTCCTGTTATTAAGTCCAGTTCAGTCTGTTAATGTTGATAACGGTTTCAAACGAACGTTAATAGGTGTGTTGCTAAGCCTAATAACTTAAATAACAAACTTGAAATGTGCCCGTCCCATTTTCCCCTTTATTGTTTTTTCTCTGTGCTGTAAATCTTCAGTCTAAGAAGAAATCTGAGGCTGCTTTTCTGAGAATGAGCTACCAAAGCTTTTTCTGAATAAATCAATAAAGATCCATTTATGGAAAGCTGTGATGAAGGCAGTTTTGTCTTTAATTATATTCAACAATATAATATATTCGACCACTTGTAAGTGATTTTTCTAACTTTAATACACTAAAGTTATGGTTATATACCTAATTTCTAGTAAGTGGCCCAGCCCCTCCTACATTTTTATGTATGTGGCCCTCAGTGAAAAAAGTTTGGACACCCCTGATTTAAGTGATCTAGTAGCTCTGCTTTGGAAGTTCAGTTCATGCTAGAAATGTGTTTTGGAATTTGTACGTGTTTTGTCTCTACGGGCCACCGCATATATTTATATATAAACATATATAAATAAAACCACTTTTTTTTACATTAGTAATTCCTTTTGTGCATAATTTTATATTATTGTTAATAACAAATTAATTAAAGCAACAAAACAACCTGAAGAGCCGGTTCAGAGCCGAAAGAGCCGGTCTTTTTAGTGAGTCGAACTGAAAGAGTTGGATCTCTAAAAAGAGCCGGCAATCCCATCACTAGAAGGATGGTGGATGGACAGCCTACGAAAAAGAATCTCCGTCCAGAAGGTGGCGGTAATATACCTGAAGTGGTTTGCCAACCGTCATAAAAAGATAGAAGAAGAAGACGCAGCAGCTCAGGTGGAGAGAAGACAACTGATCTAAAACCTGAGTAACATAAAAATGAAACTAGATGTTATTGGTATACTGCAAAAGGACTCTAGAAGTAAACGTTATCAGACCTTACTTCAGTTTTTAAAATAGAATTTATGGCTTAGGGGGAATTGAGGTTGTTTTTTTTTTCTTTTGAGCGACGTCCCAGTCACATTCCACACCAGTTGGTGGCGGTAATGCACCATTCAGTTCTTTGACAACCGCCAATTAAATTTAGAAGAAGAAGGAAGAGGAGACGAAGAGAAGAAACCGGCTTCTCTGTTCTGTTCTCAGCTTTCAAACAGGTAAAAGTTTTTTTTTTTAATGCTAGCTTATTTGTTTAACTCTGAGTTAACGAGGATTTCTAGCACTGATATGTCGCTTTTAGGAAGAAAAGTAAACTTACGAGGTAATCAGTTTTTTACTTTGTCGAGTTCCAAGGAACGATGACGGCGATTACCGCCACCTAACAGCTAATAAGGTTAGCTTGTCTGAATGGTCGTGTGCGGTGTACGTGGCACATGTACGTGGCACATATGCAACTATATATGTACAAAATCTGCTCGTTTTGTACGCGTCAGATCACCTCAGATAAAAATCAGGAAGCATCTAACAAATAGCACACGTTACTGCATGAAAACACAGATAAACCTAAACCAGATAAAAGTTTGACGATGTTTATAGCTTGTATCTAAATCAGAGTTTCCCTGTGATTCGTCCTGTGCTGAATTGTTCATGTTCCACTACCTAGATAAACATGAGCGATCCCATGAGGGTGTTGGTGACAGGTGCATCCGGGTTGGTGGGCAGGGCCATACAGCATGTGGTGAAAGAAGAAGGAGGAGCCAAGGAGGGGGAGGAATGGATATTCCTGTCCTCCAAAGATGCCAACCTCATGTGAGAGTTGCTCCGCTTCAAGATAAAATGCTGTCACATATTTTGATACTATTAACCTGCTGGTGGCCTCTCCTCAGGAATATGGACCAGACCCGGGCAGTTTTTGAGAAACACCGGCCTACGCACGTCATCCACCTGGCTGCTATGGTTGGAGGGCTTTTCAAGAACATGAAATATAACCTGGACTTCTGGGTATGAGGAACCTGTTCATCTAAGTAACTCATTTAATAGAAATGTTATGATCGTAGATTCATGTTTTTGATGCTCATCCTGCTTTATTTACTTTCCAGAGGAACAACATCTACATCAATGACAATGTGCTGCAGGCAGCGCATGAAGTGGGTGTGGTCAAGGTTGTTTCCTGCTTGTCCACCTGCATCTTTCCTGATAAGACGACCTATCCTATTGACGAGACCATGGTAAATATACCTCCCTTTCTGTGTATCAGCGCATTTGGAAAAGAGCAGCTCACATGCGCTTCCCTTTCCTACAGATCCACAACGGTCCACCTCATGAGTCCAACTTTGGCTACGCCTATGCAAAGAGGATGATTGATGTCCACAACAGGTACGTTATGTCTTCTATGTGTCATTTCTATATCCTCTACCGCATTGTGCTTTCTCTCAGCTCTCCCAGCTCTCAACTCCCTCCCTGGCAGACTGGTTTAGAACAGTTCTAGCCAAGATGACAGGAAGAGGACACTTTGGTTAACAGGAGCAATAAAATCACTTTATTTTCAAGAAGTCCAGCAAGGAAGTTGTTGTCATAAAAGATCAACAAATGCAGGGTGTTTCAAAGTGGTAAAACAATCATGATCTTGCGGCTGACCAACATAATCCCAACAGTTTTTAGTTATACTTCTGTTTAGCATGTGTATAGTTTCACAGGACATTCGCCATATTAGTGTTTGAGAATTCTCTGCTATGTGTCACCCTCGCATGATGTCTCTGCCTATTTTTCAGGAAATGCATTTAAAATTTTCAGCCTCATGACATTTTTTTCCTGTGTGTGCTTCACAGAGCGTATTTACAGCAGCATGGGCGTTGCTATACAGCTGTGATTCCCACTAATGTGTTTGGTCCTCATGACAACTTTAGCATCGAAGATGGTCATGTGCTACCAGGTCTTATACATAAAGCATACATTGCTCAAAGTAAGTTGTGAATTTTTAAGCCCCCCCCTCCCAAAAAAAAAAAAAAAACATAGTCATTCCAGCATTTCTCTTTAAGCATTTACAAGTTTTTGGTGGTGTGTAGACACGTGACTTCATCTACATGTTGTACTGTTCAGAGGAGGGGAAACCCTTGGTGGTCTGGGGCTCTGGCACACCTAGAAGGCAGTTCATCTACTCTTTGGACCTGGCTCGTCTTTTCCTCTGGGTCCTGAGGGAGTATCCAGAAGTTGAGCCAATCATTCTCTCTGGTGAGTCCTCATAGACTCTATGACTATGCAATGATGATGGCAGTTTAAGGAGAAGTGTTCTTATAATGCTACATCTGTTGCTTCCAGTTGGTGAGGAAGATGAAGTGTCCATCAAAGAAGCAGCAGAAGCTGTTGTTGGCGCATTGGGCTTTAAAGGAGAAGTTGTGGTATCCTTTCAGTAATGCAAGTTATTTGTTTTTGACAGTGGATTTGGAAGATTAATGTTAAATTCAGTTCAGTTTTATTTATATAGCGCTAAATCACAACAGCAGTCGCCTCAAAGCGCTTTATGTTGTAAGCTAAAGACTGTAGACTACTATAGAGCAAACCCCAACATTGCTTCTTGTTGTCTCGTTGTTTCCTTTACCCGTGACATTCAGTTTGACACCAGTAAAGCAGACGGACAGTTCAAAAAGACGGCCAGCAATGCAAAGCTGTGCCGGTATCTGCCAGACTTCACTTTCACCCCCTTCAACCAAGGTGCGGCTGATGTAAAGCTTGACATTTAGATGCTATCAGTGTAGAAATTTCAAAAGACTCCATCAGTTAACTGACTTGCCTGGTTCTTTTCACTTGCAGCTTTAAAGGAAACCTGTGATTGGTTTGTTGCCAACTATGACACAGCCAGGAAGTGAGAAGACTGCCAAACAAATCGGTGCTAAACAAAGTGCTTCACAGCACAAACACAAGGCAATTGGTGTTGAGTCTTACTGTTGTTGCCCTCTGCAGCACCATACTGTTTTGTGCTGAATGTTGTGTGCAGCACCTGGGACCCCTTTTCTGCACGTGGACTCTATTTAGCTGGATTAAATCGTGGATGATTTGTCAGAATACCAGTTTGAAAAGTATTGGACTGAAATGATGCCACCGAGCCATGGTGGCATTATTCTTGTGTGAGGAACTGGTTAGAATCCTTGTCTGTGTATAAAAGGTGGGTGTAGCTGCAGGGTCTAAATTGTGAGCTAATGCAGAAGTGCCTTAAACCTGCATTCTTTTTAATGACCAGCAGGGGGTGACTCCTGCAATTGTAAAAAGCAGTCCAGTCATGTAGAAATCTTTGCTCATCCACAATCTGTGACCTCAGTAAACACTTTCCTTATGAGCTTGAGCTCTGTAGCTAGATTCAAGTGTTAGTGATTATAAAGAGACGTTCAATGACAAGTCAGTACCTTACCTCGTCACATCTGGTTTCAAAACACCAAATTGATGATTGCAAAAATCGCAACAGCTTCACTAAACAAAGGGTAAAATCACAGTAGTGAAGTCCATCTATTGTATACTGGCTATGGTTGTGATTGTGGACTCAGTGTTAGAGAAGCATTTTCAAGAGACCACTGCAAAATCATGATCATTTAGCATACTTCTGTACTTGCATTTAGAGGTGCCCCTCAGTCAATAGGAAATAATACACATATGAGATTTACTACTAGTGTGTAGTAGGAGACAAAAATAATTTCCTTTCACGGCTCAACACAGCTATAAAATAAAATTGAGAAATTGTACTGCAAGGCCTTAAAGTCATCACTGCTGAATCCGTCCAGCTGCTGTGAGGAATCAGAATCCAGTATCAGTGTTACCAGCAGGAAGAGTTCAGTCACCTCAGATTTAATCCAACTGTTTTAATCTAAACTAGATCATCCAGCTGAGCGTGGAACGTTTTAGGAACGTACAGGTCGTGGGGTCCACTGTCCTTCAGTAAAAGAAAAATGATGTCATCGTCTATTCTACGACCCGTATGAAGAAGTTTCAGAGTTTTATTCACTGTGGTAGCGTTAATCATTTCAGCTGGGAAATGGGCTGCTTCCATCTTGTAATCCAGGTGCTGGCACAACATAACATTCAGAAATCAGAATTGTTTTGACTTCACGTTTGTTATTGAAGGGTTTGGGTATTGATTGATCCAGCTTATATAATTGAGCATTATGTGGGCTAGTGTTTTTTTTTTTTTCAAACGAATCAGCAAAATAAATATTTTATATTTGCAATGTGTCTCAAGTGTCCTACCCTTGATATGAAAGACATATGTCACAGATTGAGATTTTTATTTCTGTATATGTTCATATGCCGTCAAAACAAAACAAGGATTCAGTTCTGTTGGACAGCACTACTACTCATGCTTCACTTTATAACAGACACAGAACCCTGATGTATACAGAAGTGTAAAGATCAGGGTTGGGGAAACTTCAGGCCTCAAGGGCCGGTGTCCTGCAGGTTTTAGATGTGTCCTTGATCCAACACAGCTGATTTAAATGGCTAAATTACCTCCTCAACAAGTCTTGAAGTTCTCCAGAGGTAATGAACTAATTATTTGATTTGGGTTTGTTAACCCAGGGTGCTATCTAAATGATTTGTACAAACTCAGAATTAGGAAACACTCAGATCCATCACACCCAGGATACAACCTCTTCCAGTTCCTTCCCTTTGGTAGGTGCTACAGAGCAGCTTTTCACAGGCCATTTCTTACATGTTGTCTCTACTAAAACGTCCACCACAGCTTTTACTGAAACAAACCATGCAGTAAATACTTTGGTTAAACCTATATTACACACACACTCAAATTCACATAACTCTCTCCCTCCATCTATATATAGAACCAGTTACCACCATGAATAGGCTATACATGTTCATCTGTGTCACATTGCTACTGCCTGTTTCCATGTTCTCCTAGGTACATTGAAAGCAATAAAGAGCATGGGAGTTTTTTCATTTTTATTAAACACGAAAAGCTAAATAGACGTCTAAAAACATTTAAAATATCTACAGATGTAATTTTCATTCAGCAATCTTACTTACTGGGCAGTGCAGACAGAACTTAGTACAAACAATATTTCATTACAGTATACAGTTTTTACAGACAACAAAGACTGCTGAGCCTGTTAAAACTGGACATACGAGGAGTGCCCCCCTTCGTGGACTCTGCAGTACTCCTGTCCTGGCACGGCTCTCTTCTTACAGACTTTTCCTGTTTTTGTGATGCCATTGCACAGCTGACGGCCTGACACTGAGCTGAAGGCAGGAAAAACAGAAATGCCCTTTAACAATTCATATTTCCCTTTTACTCATTATAATGAGGTTATATTGGAGGGTAATTTATTAATTCCACAGTTTCAAATAATGAGGTCAGTATACATTGAAACAACTCCTATAGGCCAAAAGCTCTTGGAGACTCTTACTTCTATTTCTGTATGATTTCAGTGAAAACTGGTATCAGTAACACAGCAATGAACCGGCAGCTAGAATCCCTAACATGACATGCTCATTTCAAATGTCAGGGTTCCAGTTATATATACAACCCAAAGTACATTAAATCACAGTCCATATAAACAATTTAGCTCTTCAAACAGAAAAAATATGTGCATGTAACTGGAGTTACTGACCTGTTGCTGACTAACGATGGAGTGGGACTTGCACTTCGTGAATCATTCCCTAAATCATGCGAGTCAGTGACTGAATCAAAAACACCTCCCAGGTTCCTCAGGGGTATATCGTCACAAAGAGCCTAAAACAGATTAACAATATTTGTCTTGCTTGCCACTAGTGATGCACTGAGAATACAGCATTAACTCCGTTTGCTTACCGCTGAAGAAAGTGGCTTTGGTATAAACCTGGGAGTGGAGTGATTTGGTGTACCAATTACTGGCATAAGCCTCGACTCTGGCGTAAGCTTCCTCTGAGGTGGAGACACAGCTGATATGCCAAGTTCACCTGAACACAAACATGTTTGACAGCAAAACTGAGAAGCTGAATTTATACAAAGAGCACTGCTCTTGAACAGGATTCACTGTAAAAAGGTTCAGCATGTGTTTCCCACCTGATAAAAAGCTGTCTGGATTCAATAGGTCGTCTTTCTCAATGATGTCATCTTTTTCATCTCTGAGCACAAAAGGATAGAAAATAGGTCCAATAGATGCAAAAGGAATCATTGTTAATTTGGTGTAGACAATAATACACGTTCTACTGCCTGAAGCTCTTACTGACCATGTAGAGTTCAAAATTCATTTTTTACTCGACCAAACAAATCATCAGTTACCAGTTTGAGAACTGACCAGTGAACTCAAGAGTTTCTGATTGAGCTGGATTAAATCATTAGCTAAGTTTAACATCTACAACATGGTGCTCATTTAATAAATTACTGTCTCTATATCAGGGGTCCCTAATCCCAGTCCATGAGGGCCGGTGTCCCTGCAGCTTTTAGATGTGTCCTTGATCCATCACAGCTGATTTAAATGGATAAATTATCTTCTCAACATGTCTTGAAGTTCTTGGTAATGAACTAATCATGTGATTCAAGTGTGTTGACCCAGGGTGAGATCTAACACCTGCACGACACGAGCCCTCGAGGCCTGGGATTGGGGACCCCTGCTCTATATTATAATTGATAGCTGCTACCAGCGTCCATCAGCAAGCAGACGTCACCCCTCTTCCATGTCCAGTTTCAAAACACCAAGATGGTGATGGCCTTAACATTCAGTGAAGTCCGTTAAATTGAACATTTTCAAAAACCAATACGCAAGTTGCAGTTCTAGTGTGCAACATACTCACTTCTGTGGTGTAGATGATGGTGGATAAGAGTTGCAAAGCTGCTTCTGCGGTTCCACAATGGTGCACGAGCTGAGTGGCAGTGGACTGGTCAGCTTTTTCGTGATCTGGAAGCATGCCCACAGCTGATTCACAAACCAGTGACCTGCAGAAACAAAATTCACACTGTGACAAATGCTTCAGAAAACTGCAGCTAATGTATTTTCCTCATAAGTGACTTTATGTTTATACCCAGAGACAGAGTGAGCAGCAGCAGGCTGAGGCTGGTGAGATCCAGCGCTGGCTGCTGGTTGACTTCAGCCACTGCATTCAGAGGCACAGTGAGCAGCAGCATGGCTCGAGAGAAACCAGGACAGTGCAGGAATGTCAGCAGGACTGCACACAGTACAAAGTAGCCTGTGTGTGTGATGCACGTCCACATAGCTGTCAGACTTAAACCTGTTCGAGCAAAAAGCACAAGAAAAAGAATTCTTAAGTCATACAGAAACCTTTTTTTAGTCAAAGAGGATGTAAAGAATTAATTTCTAAATGTGTCCTGCTGACAGTCAATTATCCAACTTCTCTGTAGCAGGAAAAGACCCTATAAAAAGGGAGTGTGCCCTATGGCTGCCGAGTCTCACCTGCCCATCCGAGGTAGCCCTGGATCATGTGAAACCTGTCCTCTATGCGGCTCTGCATCTTATCGAGGTAGTGCAGCATGCCTCCCAGGGTGCTGTTCATGCGCTCCAACTTGTTCATCAGGTCAGTGTAGTACTGGGAGGTCTGATCCTGATACTGCAGAAACTCTATCATACTGTGGTCTACTCAGCCACATACAAAACGATATGTAAGCACATTGCTTGGGGGGGGATAGTTTTATAAACTACAAATGATTTCAGCCATTTACCAATTTTCTGATAGATGTCCTGAGCTTGGTGTCTTACATCTGCCAGGTCCTTGACAATCACCTTGTGGCTGTCCTGCACCTCAGAGCCCTGGATTTGGAGATGCTCGCTCACATTCTCTAAAAAAGGCGGACAGAAAGACATGCGGCAAGAATAAAATCCATGCTACGTGATGTGGCATCAGGTGTGTTTACAGAGTTTTCTTAAAGAGAATTGCAGTTCAATATTTTATCCTATTTAAAGGGGGAAAGTTAAAACTTCCAGAAGTCATTCAGCACATCAAACCATCTGTATAAGGTCATTTTCAAGTACTTTGTAATTTGACAAACAGTTTCTTTTATCCATGGTCAGTAGTAAACCCATTTACAAACTGCTGCAATTTGACTGTTAGCACATGAAAAGAGCCTTTATGTCGGATTATTTACAGTCGCGCCCAAAGTCAATTTTAACAGAATAGAATAAAAATACAGAAAATTTTAAAATTCTCACCCATTCTTTGTGTAATTCCCTGAATGAGCTGAGCTACCAGCTCCTGTCCAGAGGCGATGAGAGCTTTTTCCTGACCCAGACGCTCCAGGTTGTCCCTCAGTGAACTCTCCATCTGCTCCTGGCCCTCGTGCAGCTTCCCCTGTTGAGCCTGCAGAGCACTGTGGCCTTCAAGCAGCTTGTCCAGTGATGCTGCAGTCAGTTCTTTCAACTCTACCTGGCCCTCCTGTTTGAAAATGATCCATGAATCCCAAGAAACCACTGATTTGCAAAATAAAAAAAATTATTTTTTTATTTTTTAAACCCAGCCCTACCTTCAGGTCCTTCATTGCATCTAGCTGGCTGGTGGCTGTGGAGATGAGTGCATTGACTGTGTGCTCTGCTCTGCGCCGGAAAAGCTGCTGTCGAGTTGCGTAACAAACGGAGCGCGCTCGGTTGCTCACTATGTGGTAAGCATTCCATGTATCTGAATCCATGTCTGCTGTACACTCTTTGATGGTCTAACACATAAAATTGAGATTAGCACACAACATTATATTTTTAAAGCCATTTCTGACAAGTACTACAAGATCGTATTTTTACCATCTCTTCTGTGCATAGGTACGTCTGGCGCCCCTCAATCTCTGCCTGGCAGTTAAACAGTTCCACTCCGAGCTTTGCGAGCTTTTCTTCTGAGAGGCTGTCACAGCTCGACTTTAGCCGAGCGATCACCTACAGGAGGAGACAAACCAGAGAAACATGATTCCTCTGTTTAAACAATGTATTGAAAACTGTGCCATGAGAATTTTATATGAAAGACACTTAACAACACTGTTCCCCAGCCTTCTCCAAACTTAAACCTAATATTGTTCAAAAACATTTTATTTGTCCGTTGGATTAAATACACCTTTTCAAGGCACACATACCCTGTAATGACAGCTGTCCAATGGGCTGAGCTCCATCTGCTTTGCCTCAGCTAAAAACTTCTCATCTGCAGTTGCCATCTCAAACTGAGCGTCTTTGGCAAGATGTGCTGGAGCCACTGCAGCTGGTTGCGGAGGCGCTGCTGCTCGAGGTGCCTCTGTCAGCCTCAGCCACTCAAACAGCCCGTTGACCGCGAGACACTGACAGGCCAGCATGCTGACAGTCAGCAGGAGGTGCGGGTAGTGGAGGAGGAGGTGACCCATGTCTGGATCAGAACATGACAAAGTGCGCATGCAAATCATCAAACATGGGAAATACATTTCTCATAATCCCTGCAACCACACTATACTGCCAAAAGTAACTGCTCGTCTGCCTTCACATACATATGACCTTCTCATCCTACTCTTAATCCAAAGAGTTAAATATGATGTTGGCCCACCCTTTGCAGCTTCAACTCTTCTGAGTTTAGGTGTGTTTATGGGTTGTTGTTTTTTTTTTTAATCACTTTTGAGAGGCGGTTACTCAGAGGTGAGCAGTGCTGTAGAGGGTCCTTATCCCATCAGTGTCTGTTCTTTTGTGTAAGGAGTAAAAAGATAAACACTGCCACACCCTTATAAAAGGACCTCCAGCAGGACCCTGGTGTGAAGGTCTCTCACTAAACAATCACAGACTTCATGAGGGTGACCCGAGGACCCAACGTCCTCTAGTGGGCACTGTGCTCACTGCCCACACCATGGAGCCTGACTGGCATTTGCCAGAGAATACCAGAATTAGCAGGCCCACCACTGATGTTCTCTGCTGCACAACATTGCCTGGCCTCATGTAGCGAGAGTATGAAGGTAGTTCCTGGAGGAGGACAGAGTTGATATTACTGACTGGCCCCCATGCTTTCCTTACCTCCATCCAGTAGAACACTTGTAGAACATTATGTTTCAACTAATTGAAAACCAGCAGGTTGCATCTTAGACTATCCGGATCTGGGAGGAGATTCCCTCAGGATACCATCACCATCCCCGGACCTTGTCAGGCATGCTTACAAGCACATTGGGCGGGGGGCATGCAGGGGTCCATACAAACTACTAAGTACCATTATGACTAGCTGCAATTAAAATTTCCGCAAAGTGGACAAGCCTGCTCCATAATTTTTTTTACTTTGATTTTCTTTGATGTCTTTGAATTCAGCCCTCTGTAAGGTGATCATTTTCATATCAGTATAGATATGCAACATGATTTTTTTAACCCTCAGATCTGATGTGTGATGCTTTAATTTTCTTTTTTTGTTGTTGAGCAGTGTACAAAAAGCAACAGAGCAAATCAGCCAACGCATCGAAACCATTGACCAGTGGAGAGAAGAACTAAAAATGTTTAACCAACTTAAATCCTGTGGATGTTAGGTGGTCGTATCGTAACACCCCTTGATAACGTGCCTAAACCACAGGGCAAAACCTGCTCAGGGACAGCTTTAGCAAAGAGCCCAAGGCAATGACCCGAGCACCAAACTGCCCAAAGCTCATTCCACTCAGGCATTTATGGAAATGTCCGGACTGGTCAGAGCTGTTCTGATGGTAAGACCGTCAACTACAAAACATTAGGCAGGTGGTTTCAACATTGTTGATGATCTGTGCATATTTAAACGAATGTTGTGACGATGTTTAGCATATAGATATTTAGCATTCTGAATATGACTATAAAGTGTTTCTGCTGCATTGGATGCATTAGACAATGTGGAAATAACAACTACCATTTATTTCTCTAATTGAATGAAGATCCTACCGAGGCTTGCCCGGGCATGCCTACTGCTGCAGCGCTCTGCTGAATACTTGCAGTAACATTATTTAATTAACAAATAATCACTTTTGCATAACTTAAACGGGACGGAAACAAAACTAATTAGCTTACTGTAAGAAGCTGTTAATTTTAAAATAACTGCAGTCATTAAAAAACAACAAATTAGCTTATCATATTTTGCAATATGTATGAACAGTTGAAATAAAAACGCCCTATTAGATGCATAAAATAGATTAATTTGTAAACAAATACCTGTTGTTCAAGGAGGTCCTTGACAAGGTAACTCGCCCCCGTCTCCCTCACACAGCTGATTCAAATGACTGTCACTAACTTTCTTCAGCCCGTTTCAGCGTCTCGTCACGACGAGGCCACAACCAATGGAATGGCAGACGTTCTTTTAAAAGGTGCGTTTCATTTACTTCACGGTTGAAACGTCCTGGACGCGGCGAGAAAAAAACGGTATGCGCGGAATGTTTCGCAGAGGATGCTGAGCGGCGCCGCCCACCTGGAACAGCAGCGACAGTGAAGTGAAAACCAAACGAACCAACAGTGGGGGTAGAGTCAGCTGGTTGGCTCTGTGGGTGCTCTGGGTGCATCCACGGTTTAAATGTAACTTCTGTTTGCGGTTGCCAAAACGCCGGATATCAGCAAATCTGAAACACAAATCAGGTGAATAAATGTGCTACCACCAGCGTTACCCGGTTTTGTTCACGCTATCGTGTTTGTGTCACTCCGTGTTACTTTATGGTTGTCCAGTCAAAAAGAAACACGTGCATTGTGTTTCTAATCTAATCTCTCCTGGATTATTTTCAAGCTATTCCTAGTCAGATGCATGAGCGGGGCTTTTTTCATGTTTAGAGAGTTTAAAACGCAGAATTGTAATACTTTATTGATTCGGTTTTGAAGATTCCGTGCTAAATACTGCTAAAAGATTTTAAACTAGCAACATCACAACAGCTCCTGCTACAGCAGGCATGCTAGCACCTATTAGCAACCTAGCCGTGTGAACGTTAGTTCGTGTGGGTTTTCATGAGACTGCATTGCTAAAACAATGGACGATTCTGGCATCAAGAAGCAGAACTGGGACGTGAAGGAAACTGAGTTGTTTCTGGAAATTCTCAAGGAGCTGGACATGAAGAAGTGCTTAGACGGAAGGAAAGTGAGGAATAACAAACTGTTCAAAGTGGCACACAGGAGAATGACAGCGGCTGGTTATCACAGATCCGTGGACCAATTAAAGTTTCGCTGGAAACTTCTCAAAAGCGCATACTACAAGTGCAAGCGAGAGCCCGACTCCCCGGCCCCAACTAAAATACAGGGCTGGTGGCGCTATGAAAAGACGATGGTCGCTATTATGGAGTCCAGACACCCTCTGGTGGGACCCGAGGTTAACTCTGACAGAAACGACGAGGTGACAGAAGAGTCAGATGGCGAAGCATCAGTACTACACTGGCCGCAGCCCTGCACGGACAATACCACCCAGAACCTGGATTTAATTGTAGGGGTGATAACCGTGGAGGCGGTGTCGTATGTAATTTACGATGGCGTAGGAGGGCCATTGTAGGTATTAAAATAACTGAAATATGGCGCCTGGGAAGACGGAGATTAATTCCTTGGAAAGTCAAAATTTCGCAAAGTAAACGTGTCGGATATTCTAATTTAAAGATATAAACTTATGCAACTTTCAAAAGGGAAGACGTTCAAATATTCTGGCAGTATAAAGCCCTAAATTTAGAAGGAGAGAACCGGGATACAGTAATGTGCAAAAGTCTTGAGTCACTTCTCATTCAGTTATTTTGCTAGGAAAATGTGAAATGGGTGTGATGAATTATTGAGAAATCAAAGCATGCATGAAAATGCAGAATATAAGGCAAAAACAGTTTGTACAACTCTAACAAGCTTAAGTCTGCGTTCTCGTAACTCCTTTGTCTTCAAGAATAGATCTCCAGGCTTCTTGAAGGAAATGTTTGCTGCTTTTTGCCTCCGTTAAGATGATCCCACACTGCCTCAGTAATGTTGAAGTCCTGGGGAGATCAGTCCATGACTGATCACGCCCCATTGTCTTTTTTTTTTCCCATTATCCAGTTATGCTTTTACTGCATTGGCCATGTGTCTGGGCTTTTGACCTGTTGAAAAATGATGCCGTTGCCAGTCAGGTTTCTGGATAGTATTGCATGGTGGATCAAAATCTGATGGTATTATGGCTGTTTTGGCAAGATCAAAAACGCCACTGGCTGAAATGCAGCCCTAAACCATGACAGAACCTCCACCATGTTTTACAGATAGCTGTAGACACCAACTCTTGTACCTCTTTCTTGACCTCCTCTGGACATCATTTGAACCAAA
Source organism: Neolamprologus brichardi (assembly GCF_056152115.1). Lineage (NCBI taxonomy): Eukaryota > Metazoa > Chordata > Actinopteri > Cichliformes > Cichlidae > Neolamprologus > Neolamprologus brichardi. Next base: position 27,063,090 of record NC_142120.1, read on the forward strand.
AATTTCACATTTAGATTCATCAGTTCATAAGACCTGAGCCTCTGATTTTCAACCTAGTTCTTGTTTAATTTGCATACCTCAGCCTTTTATCCTGGTTTCCCTTCCTTAACAATGGCAAACAGTCTTCCACAGAGACGATTTCTGATGAAACCGAAGAGCCCAAAGCATCACACATGCAGGGTGAGTCTTTGGAAGCAAAAGATAAAGTATTGATGGGTGACTCAAGATGTTTGCACATTACTGTAGATTCAAATATTAAAGTGTCAAATTTAAAATGGGAAGAAAAAGATTTACAAAAAACAAAAAATCAAAAACAGATGCACTCCAATATTGAACTGGTATGTTTGTTATGAAAAATTCAGACTACAACTACATTTGCAAAAAAACACACCCTTTCTCTGGCTCCATAATTAAACTTAAAATGGCCTAAATATGCCATAATAGTCAGTAGGTCATGCTACATGCTGTCATTGTCTGCTTGTTTTTTAATTCATCTGGATTACAGTATACACTGATATTAGGTGTAGCTCACTTTTTTAAAATTTAAATACAGTATACATGTCTGGCAATCAGTTCTATATTATTAAGACTGTAATGTCAGTGACTCTCTCAGTTGCTGAAATAAGGTGTTTCTAATATTCTGTCAGATAATTAACAGTTTCTAATCATTTTCTAAACAAAACATAGGAAAAGCTTTCAGTATCAACATAGTCAAATTCCTATTTTTGCATATACAAAAATACACCGCTTCCTATTAAAGTGTTTCCATTACAAGGGTAATTCAGATTCCTGAATTAGTAGGTATGATGTTGTGTAGAAACATGTACAACACTAATGACACCACAAAACCTCCATCTAACAAATCACTATAATATCAATCAACAAAAACTCAACAATTTTAATTCTATATTAATCCAAGTGTACCCCAACAAACACTTAAATTATTGTCTCTGCAACATGTGTCCAAACACAACTGTTATTTTTTCCACTGCATCTTTAGTGGGGTTGATTCATATTTTCATGTGCACTTCTATTGACTGTCTTTGTTTAATTGGGAGACTGGCAGTTGAGTGTGAGTCACGTGTTTCTAGGTTCAGTCAAACCAACAATATTCAGTTGGTCATTGACCACATACAGTGATACAGGCTGCAGTCTAAACATGAGAGAAATCGGATGTGCACACCGACTGGTTTCTGTACTTAAGCCTTTTTTTGTCCTGCAAACCCAGAACTGGGTAAAGGATGCCGTTTCATAATGACATATGACAGGGAAACTAGGCTGTGGCAGCATTTACTGAAGGAGGGAGGGGAATCTGATTACTGACCACCTGTCAACTAGGATTTATCATATATATGTGTGAGTTTGGTTTTTTTGGGGGGTTTTTTTGCTTTAACCTGATTTCTCATAGTAATCGGGTTTCTCATATGCATGGACACAAAGATCTGAACACAAATTGATTGTCTTTGGAGTGGTGACGTTTTTAGTGTTGATTCTTGTCTGGATTCATTCCCTGAGTTTATTTATTTATTTTTGGTCTGTAAAATGTACACAGTTTAATATCTTCAAACAACAATGTGTGAAACCCTTGTTGCAGTGGAAAATGCGTTATCATGGTGATTTTTAATCACTGGCATCATGTTATCTCGATGTTCCTGCTGTAACCTGCTGCCTGCTTTGGTTTCAGATCAAAATGGACCCTGAGATGGACTCTCAGCTTAAGATTGGCTTTATCGGTGCAGGGAACATGGCGTTTGGCATCGCCAAAGGCATCTTATCTGGTGAGTGTAGAGAGAACTGAAGAAGTGAGGAGGACATGAATGAAGGACACATTAGTATTTAATAAATGTTCTCTTTGTAGGAAATGTCCTTCCTGCAAACGTCAAAGTTAGTGCACCATCCTCAAGGAATCTGGGACGCTTTCAGGTATTGTTTATTGTTCTATCATTTAAGTTCTCAGCGTGAATCATTTTGCATTGAAGTAAGCAGTTATGGTGAAGATCAGTTTACAGTTCAGTCTAAAACTGTAGTGAAGCAGCCAGTTATTTTTAAGCAGTGTAGTTATTTGTAACATTTTTACCTTTTCGTAGACATGGTCCCTATTCTGGGAATCAGGTTTACTAACAACTGAATTTTTTAACTCTGAGATGAGGAAAATTCTGGCTTTTCTGTTCCAAAAAGACGGTTAACTTAAACTTTGAGTCAGTCAATCGGTAAACTCTGTGAACGTAACCTGCTCTAAGTTTCTTTCTCTTCCCTCTTGCTGCACCTAAAACAACTGACTGACATCCACGTTCATTTCTTCATTCATAAAGTCATGAACAGAGCACATACTGGAGTAAATGAAATTGCAAAAGTTTGTTTTAAAAATGCTAAAATCCCAGTTAGATGATGTGGGTTTTTTGTAATTAACATGAGCACTTTTACGATCATTCATTCGTCTATGTTTAGGGATGGAAATGGCGATTACATCATTGATCTATGACCTGGTCAGAATATAAAATCTGTACTCCCCATCTTTCTAATGCTAATACTTTGTATAATAATGCAGGTGTCAGGCTGTCAGTTAGGTCCCTGTACTGCTAACATTTACTTCCCTTTATTGTAGCAATCTGTTTTAATCAAACGTTTATAAAACTGATCAATCATTTGTCCTCATTAAAAAAAAATGTCTGCCACAGCTGGGATGTTGGAGATGATGTGACCTATGAGCCTGACATGACTTTAAGGCGAAACTGCAGACAGTCTGTTTTCTAAACAGTTTATGTTAAAATGTGGTCACAGGTTGAAGTTCTGTCATTAAATGATGCCACCATGTTTTGAAAGGTACAATGTCTGAAATTCAGAATCTGAACTCGATGTATTTTCTACTGAAAATCACCTTAAATGGTCTCAATGGGTCAGCCTGAACCAGATCCGCATAAAGGTTTCTCGCCAAAGGTTATATTAAGGATCATTAAAGCACGTCCTGATCAGAGTCCATTTATCGGTCTCAGTGTTAATGAAGTCACAGATCATTTTTTAAGTCAGTTCCTAGAATAGGGCCATCGTCTTTCAGCTTGCATCAATAGATCAGTGCATCAAAGTTTAGTTTAGATTTTAAAAAACAAGGAAGCGTTGGATTTCTCAAGCCCGGTGTGAAACCACTGGGTTTTATAAAGGGGTATTACAATTTTTCACAAGCCCCAAATGTTTGGTTTTGTTTCTTTTCAGTTGTCACTAAAGCTGACATGGGAGATCTTCTGGTGACTGATGAGTGTTTTACACTTTTCTCACCCGAGGATGAAAAATAATTTTCTAAAACTTTCTTTTTGCAACTTTGTACTGTTGGTTGAGAGAAACAAAGTTGCTCAATAGATTATTGGATTATATCCAATAGATTTTTTTTATTTTTTTGTATTGACCCAGTAAATGATTAATTGACCATTTAAAGTTTACTCCTCTCCTCTAAACTCTTAAACAGTACTTTGCATGGCATTAAACACTGGCTTGCTAATATCACTGAAACAACACTGAGTCTATTATCATGGCAGAGTTTTAGAAAGCAACATGAACTGTAATCATGTCATAAGCAAATAATTGTAATACTGGAGGACATCTTCCAAGTCCTAGAAATGTAAATGCTTCTGCAAAAATTAACAATATAAAGGAATTGTGTACCATCAGCATGATTTGCTCTTGTGTCAGAGCTAGTGCTTCGGCTAAGTAATATTACACCGGCTTGCTTTTAGGAGCTGGGCATTGCTGTAACTCACTCCAACATAGAGGTGGTTTGTGGGTCCGATGTGGTCTTTGTCGCAGTCAAACCTCACCTGGTTCCGCTAGTTCTCAAGGAGGTCACACAACACGTCACTGACAGACACATGATTGTATCTGTTGCAGCAGGAGTAACACTAGCAACGTTAGAGGAGGTGAGTGCCACATAGTTTCTGGTGTCTTTTAAGGGACAGATTACCACTGAATCAGATTTGTGTTCTTCTTTTGGCCTGTAGTGTGTTTATGTCTGTACTGTCATGGTGTGAATGAGTTTTTGAGATGGCTGCAGAGATGTCTCTTCTCTTGTGTATAAGTTGCTCAAAGCTCCCCAAATTTGTATATTTTAAATAACTCTGTAGCAGTGTCTCTTTATAGAAATCACGAACCATTATTTCAAATACCAAAGATCTCTCTGAGCAGTTTCATGTTCAAGTTTTTCAAGTATTTTTTGTATACCACCTCCATCTACCAATAGAAGAGTGCAGCTAGCTAACATCAGAGTAGAGGGGAGTCGCCTGTCTTCATGGGCAGAGGCACAAATAAAGGTTCCAAATAAAGGTATAGTTATATGGAAAGAAAATAGTTCCTACCTGAAACTAATACTAAACACAAATTTTATATACAGTGCTTACATTTATCAGATCATCACCCAGTTACATCTTTATGCCACAGCTGAGCTGCCCTAAATTAGCAGTGTATGTAATTACAACATCATTTGGTTCTCTAATGGTTAATCCACCAGTGTGCACAAACTTATTAATAAAGGGGATATTTTTAATGCTAAAATATGATTCTTGTTCTTATGTTTTATGAAAAAGCATGAAAAGAGCACATTTTTCTTTATTAATATGCCAAATTATAATTGTTTACTTGCATTCCTGACCACTATTTTAGTGGAAAAATGTTACATTTTATTAATTGCTGACTTCTCAGAAGTTCAGCATGCTGACTCAAATTTGGGTAAAATAATATGAATTCAGTAAATCTTTGCAATAATATTCACAGGTTACTAATTTTTTTGTTGTTGTTGTTTTTATTCTTTTTATTTAATTGTACTTGTGTGCATGTACAAATTTCATTTTAGGGTGAGCTGTAACTTTCAATACTGATCTATCTATATTTGTCCTCTCTTTTAACTTCAAGCTCCTTCCTGAGAACTCTGTTGCCATCCGGCTGATGCCAAATCTACCGTGTTTAGTTCAGGAAGGTGCTCTCCTGTTTGCTCGAGGATCACACGCAAAGCAGGAGGACAGCGCACTACTTCGCTCCCTGTTGCATCGCTGTGGTTTGGTGGAGGAGGGACCTGAAGCCTGGATTGACATCCATACTGGGCTGAGTGGGAGCGGAGTAGCCTTTGTGAGTGTCCTAGATTTTATTTCTTTTGGTTGGTTTATTTGTTTTATCTGAAGTCTTTTGTTGCTTTTCCATTAGTACCTACTCGGATCGACTGGTTTTCCATTGCAGCAGAGTACAACCCAATGTGTGTGGTTGTTGTTATAGCAATGTGTCCGAGCATGACATGACGGAATTAGTATGCAGCGCGAACACTACAAAAAAGGTGGATGTTCAGGCAAGAATATACCTGCTGCTTGCTCTGTGGCTTTTCGTCAGACTTGGGGAACATGGCATTGCTTTTGGTAGCCATTTAACCCGTTGATGGGTTTCAAAAATGGCGGTTTTGATTTTCATGAACGAGATGCTCTCATAACACATCAAATGACACTCCTAACTGGCCAATCACTGGCATGCAGTCTGGTGACATCTTGGTGGCTGCTAGGATCGCTTGGAACCCTGGTACCAGGTACCAGGACCTAATTGAAAACCGTGGCGAAAATAGGTACTAATGGAAAAGCGGCTTTTGTAACTTCTTGTTTACAATTGTAATATGAATTTCTCAGACCATACACATTGGGGCAGGGATAGCTCAGTAGGTAGAGTGGTGGCCCCATGATCGGAAGGTCGGGGGTTCGACTCCACTGAACGGTTACCCTGAGGTACCCCTGAGCAAGGTACCGTCCCTACACACTGCTCCCCGGGCGCTGCATTGGTGGCTGCCCACTGCTTCACTGGGTGAATGGGTTAAATGCAGAGGAGCAATTTCCCTATGGGGACTAACACATACACATTATACATTGCTTTGAAGATGACGGTTGCTTATGTATTCCAGGTTCCAGTTGCCTAGGTATCCTTCTAATCTATTTACAACCAGGTCATGTGTCAATCAGTGGTATTCTTCACTGTCACTGGTAGTACCTGCCTGGAAGTTGAGCTTCCTGTGAACACAGATGAGCTCAGAGGTTTACATGAGCTCACCATGGTCATGAATGTCATGTCAATTTTGGGCTTTTTATGATTTCTTTTAACTGTTCTTTTTCCAGAGTCTTTAATGACTTAAAAGGAAAAAAAAACTTGCACAAATTTCAATTAATTTTGGCTTTTCTAATCTAACACAGAGTTCATGTTTTATTCTGATCAGTGAGATTCTTCTCTGCAGGTGTATCTTTTTGCTGAAGCTCTGGCAGAAGGAGCTGTTAAAATGGGCATGCCAAGCGCTCTAGCCCACAGCATTGCCTCTCAGACTGTTCTGGTCAGTTTAACACTTTGCTCACTTCTGTTTTACAACAGTTCATTTCAGAGCTCTGACTCCTGAGTGTCCAAATACAATATTTGAAAGCTGCTATTTGCTGCAGGGTGCTGGGAGGTTGTTGCGTGATTCTGGGAAGCATCCAGCTCAACTTCGCTCGGAAGTCTGCACGCCAGGTGGAACAACTATATATGGGCTTCACACACTGGAACAAGGCGGTGTGAGGGCGTCAACCATGAGTGCTGTGGAGTCCGCCACCGAGAGAGCCAGGGAACTCGGCCGAAAGTCAACAGCAGGGAGCAGAAAGTGATGGACAAATTTGCCTTTAAGAACTACTCATTAGACTTTTAACTTGATAAATACCCAACATGGAAACATGGAACTCCTCTTTTTCTTTTTTTTCTCCTCTTCTCATCACACTCAAAAACACAAACAAGTTGTCCCTTTTTCAATCACATTTTCTCATCTTCTTTCAGTCTCTGTAAGCTAAAAGTCAACATTGGCTTAATCTTAAAATTGATTCTGACAGTTTAATATTAGACCATGATTTCTGTTTTTACATGCACTCAAATAACCTTGTCTTTTTGGATTTGGATGCAAGTAAGGTACAACCCAAATTTGATTGTACCAGTATTTGTTGATATATTCTAATAACAAAATGCTGAATAAATCCAACTTGTCACATTTACTAACAGTCACATGAGACTTGAAGGCTGAAAGAGAGGCTAAGCGAGTAGAACAAAGCAGTCATGCAGACCATATTGTTCATCATTACTACAGAAGCCCCTGTTATGAACATCTTCATTGCTGTACTGCCTTACTGCTCTTGATTGGATTGTAATGTAGAGTCAGTGGATCATTTTAATCTTTTAAATTATTATTGTATTTAATATTTGTTTGGATAAAGCATACGTCTAAATTTTAGGATAAGAGTAATCACATTTGTGTGGCTCCAATACAATGATAGTGTCCCAAGTATAGCTACTGTATGGTTGTGTATAACATGGTGTATTGAAGAAAAAAAAAAAGGGTTCTAATTTAAAAATAAGTATCAATTTTCATAAAGTGTCATGTTAACAGGTCCTCTGTTCCTTATTTTTCTGTTTGTTTTGGAGTCTTGAAATCAGCTATTAGTTGACAGCTCAGACTTAATTTCTGACCTTCAAAACAAAAGATAACAAGCCACTGCAGCGATGAGTCAGTTAGCCTAATAAGAAACATTATTAGGCAGCCATATGGATAAATCATTTAAGATAAATTCGATAAATTCTTGTTTTAATTTGTTTTGGGAAATTATACACTGAATATTGTTAGATCTGAAGTCAGTGGTCAGCCAAGAATCTGACTGATAATGTATTACCCTTTGACTGCGGCCTGATCCACAAAGCATGTGCAGTTGGGAATTCCTCTGAAAAAGCTTGCGTTTAGGGAGGAAAGGTCTGGTCTCTTTATAGACTGCAGCCCAGACCTGTGTACACATTTAAAAAAGTGTGTGTGTGTGTGTGTGTGGATGGATGGATGGATGGACAAAGTCATGAGTTCACTGATAACAAAAGGCACCATAAAACTAATTGTAATCTTGAAAAATAAATTTCCAGACAAGTCCATTTAGTACCTTTTCTGGCCCCGAATAACATTACATAGTTCATCTGCCAGTGCGTCATATGAGTCAAAATTCAAGACTGTTCACTTGAACTGGCTGAACAATAGAAATAAAAAGTTCAGAGGTTTTGAAATCTAGATCGAAGAGAATGAAACATTGTTTTTGTTTTTTGCCACTGATTTGTCTATAACAGCAGATGTAAATGATTTAGAGACTTGCAATAATAACTGAGTGAAGGTATCATAAACAGTAAAGCCTGTCATACTAAGACAGCGGTTGGAAATTATGAGGTGTAGCTTTAAACTGAGTTGTGACCTAATTTGGTGAGATGCAAATACTCCAGTGTCACATTTATTCCAATTTTAATATATCAAAACGACATGACATTCAACACAGAGCATGAGGCAACATTAATGATTCATACCTTCCCTCCCCCACCCGCTAAGATCACACAATCACCGCTGTTCCTTGCTTCCTCTCCTCTTCCTCCTTCCCGCTGTCATTCACGACCGGAGAAACACGTTTTATCCGCTGGCCCGGCCTCACACCGACAAGACCAAAAAAACCCACAATAGTAAGTAAGCTCAACGCCGACCGACAGCCAGGTTTCAGTGTGGTTGTTAGTGGTGGGAATCTTTAAAAGACATTTTGGGTAAACTGATGGATATTCAGTGGTTAACAGAGCAGGCGCTTGGCTGGGATTAGCCGTGGCTAGCAAGCTGCTAGCTGAATGAGCAGCGTGCTAGTGCTAAAACTGTCGGAGCGACAGTCAAGCTTGCCGGATACCGGCTTCAGTGGCTGCTTGTGCTGGTTAGGTTTTTACGGCATTGTCAGTATTAAAAAGAAGCTCTTTGGGGCCACGTTTTAAAACAAGTAGACTTATTCCGGTGCAAATGAAATGGCTACTGCAGAATTCATTCTAGCTAGGACCGAATTCAAGAAGATGAAAGCTGGCTAAGGTTAGCAGGGCGCGCACCTTTGGAAGTTGACAGCGCTCCTGACGCTCTGTCTTTTGTTGTTTAGCATTTGGCATGACAGGGTTTTCTACATGACGTTACACAAGTATCTTTAAGTGGAAGTGCTGCCTTGAATCCTGGAACATGGTCACTGATGAGCTTCTATACAGATCAGGGCAGGACAAGTGAATTCTTGTTCTAAATCGCGTATATATTCTTTGTCAGCCACCCTCTTTAAATGTTATCAAGGAGGGACTGATGATTTAAATTATTTGTGAATGAAATTGCACAAACTATATACATGCAGGGATACTCGACATCAAAGGAGAACATTCTGTATAATGCCACAGGGTGTCTGGGGTGATTTCATTTTTCTCCAAATTATAAAGTCACAGGGATATCAACTGAATGTTGTGGGCCAGCCAAAACAGACAATCAAACTGTCTTAAGTATTCGTCAGCCTGGTATATCTAAACCAACCATTGCATAGAATTCTTCTTTTTTCTTTTCCAAAAACTGCTTGAAGCCATGACATGTTCCAAAATTGCCATGTAGTTTATTTTGAGCTGATCCAGCACCCAGTGCACCACCCTGCTGCCAGAAATACTCACTAGAGCTGCAGCTCGAAATAGCTCCCAACAAATTAAGTATTAACTTTTGTTAATAAAACTATGCTAAATTAAAAACGGCAGTTTCCTACTGTATGAAATATTTTTGGGGTGCCTTCAGAAGAGTATGTTTAGTTTTGTGTGTGTGTGTGTATATATATATATATATATATATATATATATATATATATATATATATATACCAACAGTGCTATCCTCTTAACTTCACTGACAGGCAACCATACTGGCTGCTAGTGGAGCTCCTCAATACAGGATACACTCTCCCTGAAAATGCACAGACATTGAAACTGATAAATGAACCTCCCCTCCTACCGCAGCTGAGCCTAGTCAGCAGTTCTTTAAGAAAATGGATAAAATCTGTTTTCCACATCGTATCTAATTTGTTTGATCTGGTAATTAGATTGAGTATTGAAAGGTGTGATGTGCTTTAACAGCAAATGTCTACTTTTGATGATGTAAAGGAAAATAAACTGTGCTCCCAACTGAAAGGGGGGTTGGGTCCAAGTTTTGCTTCATGTTCTAGGATTATATTGGATTTCAGTGAAAGCATTTTTCCCATTCAGCATCATCCAAGGCTAAAAGTGGAGCCATTTAAAGACTGCGGAAAGGTTGACTTTCATGTTGAATATCTGATCTAGATAAAAATTTTTAATGTATAGCTTGTCTTCTCCCATCTTGCCTTCAGAATTTCACATGTGAGTATTCCTTGTAACGCTGTCACATACCTTGCATTGAGCACAGACAGTACAAAAGATTGATGTAGCTTCCTAAACCGGTATTCAGTCTGAAAGCCTAAAGATGGCTATAAGTATGCGTTAAATGAGTGTTCCTGTCCTTTAGTCTATGAGGAAAAAAGCCTTTCTGTTTTGACCTCTGTAAACACTTTGCTACTGAGTTCTTTGTCTTAGTTACTCCTTTAAGATCATATTCAATAAAATCTTAAACCTACCACATGTCAAATAGGAGGCTTATCAGTGGTATTTTCTGCTTGTTCATTGGCTAATGGCTTGTCAATCACAAGTCGGGAGCCAATGACCAAGCAGTTTCACATTCAGACATACCCTTTCAAGTCACATCCAGTTTCTTGCAACCAAAATGGAAATGGTAGAAACATTTGGCTTCAAAACAGGAGTGCAGAAAACAATGGGTCACATCATGGTAGTTATGTCCGTCTTTTGTACTGTTTCCCCCCTCCTTAAATGTTGTATCCCTTGTATTGTCTGATTCATTTTGCAAGGTGGTGATTGATAAATTTCTTTTCAATGGCTTGCGGTTAACTGGATGAAAAGAACGTGTTGAGCATTTGACTTTGATACTAGGTTGAGCTCAACACCTTTACTGAAGAAGGTGAGTTAACAGATTGACTAAGATCTCCTCATAAACATCAAGCAGGAAATGACTTCCCAAACCAGTACCCAAAGTTGTTATAGCTTTGTATTAGTTTGGATCATTTTAACTAAGCTCTGTATGAACAATAGGAAATGCATTTGCTGTATGGTAGTATATTACTAAAACTTAAAGATGCATGATTTAGTGCATGTCTGAATTGTAATACCTACTGTATTATTGTTTTAATTTTATTTATTTATTATGCATGCGCATGCATTGCATTGGTCCATTAATGTTTTTCTTTTACTCAATGACCCCTTTTCTTCCTGTGATTGCTATCGTGTCATTGTGTATGTTCAGTGTTGCAAAGCTGTTTAAGGTTTGTAAAGTATATAATGGAAGCTGTAAACAAAGGAGTGCATTATAAGGTCAGTTTAATGTGTGCTAATAATATAAAAGCTATGGCATTTGCTGGATATCTTACTAGCTCTGATAATACAGTGTCTGCTGTGAAAGACATGATTGATAAATCCGATTCTAGACAACTCATAAACAATTAGATTCGATTGATCTGGGTTAGAACTGGGTGATATGTTAAAATTATTCAGTTTCTCAACATCAGTCAGACAAGCATGCATTGCCTGTGTATTAATGGGGTAAGGCACCTCTGTATGAACAGTATCTCATATCTTCTTGTGTATAATCTACTAATTCTATGAATTAATAGTTTATAATCATAACCACATGGAAAGGATTGGGGTTTTTTAATAGGAATTTTCACAATTATTTAAAGTCTTTGTGGATTAACTCGCTTTATTGGGGCAAAGCTTAATTTAGACTTCTGGATTGAGCATATGTAGAAGCTACAATGTATCTTGTCAGAAGTGAAGCTTATCCATTGTGATTGACAAGCCAGTAAGCATTCTGTTTCACAGTCTGAAAATATGGTGAAAAACTTAGCTCGAGACTCCATAACAGGACTTCACTAAACCAACAGGTGATGCCATAGAAACCAAGAGCATCTTTTATTGAGGTTTGGCCACTATGAGCGCTAACGTCTGAGTCACACAAGCCTACAGACCAGTCAGTCCTGGCAACCGCCAGATGCTAAGGAAAAATGTGTATTCCATAGCCAGTTGGCTAAAACCTTCTTGTAATTGCTTTGATCGTTAGCATTTTGAAATGATGGACTTGTCTCCAAATACTGTCCTGCTCCTTTCTCAGCTGTGGTGAAAGTGTGAAAAGTGCAATGCTGAATTCTCAAGGTGACAGACTTTGTCCAGTCACCTAACTTCAGTCTACACCATCTGCTTGCATGCTGCATGTTTTTCTCTGGTACCGATTTGTAGAATTTGTTTTGTAGTGTATTGCCATAAATGTGCATCTCTGTAACAAAGCAAAAGTTCAATAATTCATCAGCAGCACTGTGTAAAATAGATCGACCCCTTTGTGTCTTTAAACCTCCGTGCCTCTCTCTCACTAACCCAAAAGCCTGTGCCTGTTATTCTCTTTTCTTTGTCTCCGCAACGGCGCAAAGATGTCTAAGAAGAACACCCAGAGCTCTGTAGATGATCAGTCAGAGCATGGTCAGCCTCCCAGCCATTGTCAGGTGGATCAGTCCACAAAGACCATGCTGGGTTGTAGAAAGAAGGCCGAGCCAGGCCAGAGAAATGGAGAGACCGCGTCGTCGTCTCCGGAGAGCGGCAGCATAAACGGAGAAGGAAAGCGTAGTGGCAAAAGCCGTCGCCGCAGAAAACGTTTGTCTAATCCTGAGAGCCGCCCAGAAGAAAAAGTCGACAAGCACAAGAACGAGGAGAAAAACAAACAAAGCAGCCAGCCGTCTGATCACCTCTCTGGGTTGATTGGTTTGCAGTCTGAGTGCGCTAATGTGTGGTTTGAACGGAGCGTCTACGAGAGAGCAGAGAGCCTCTACCAGTGCTGGCTGGCAAGCTCTTCTAATGGGACCACCCAGTCGAACCGATCACCTCCATCCTCCGGGAAACAATTGAACTCTTCATCCACTGCAGCTCCACCTTCTGCTGGCCCATCATGCAACCATGGTGACCAAGTGGCCTGTCACCATGTTGTACAAACAGTGTGGGTAAACAAGACGACATTTGACCAAGCAGAACGCCGCTTTGTTGAGGGGTCGATGCAGCCATCAGTTCCAAACTCTCTGGACCTTCAAGCTCCATCCAGTCGCTCCACTGCATCCAGAACACCTGATGAAGGATATCAGTCTCTAGCCCCAACTCCTGCAACCCCTGTCATCCAAGCAGCCATCACACCTACCGTACGGCAATCAATTAACGGACTGCCCCGCATCCCAGTGGAGCTGCTCAGAGACGTGTGGCTGGACAAACCACTTTATGACCGTGCTGAGGCAGCCTTTTACCAAAACCTGTATGGTAACAATTCCACCAAACGGTCCAGCTGCACCGCTACTTCCAGATGTAGTGACCACCCTCAAAGCCTTGTAGAAGAAGAAGAGGAGGAGGAAAACGAAGAAACTGTAGCAGAGGAAACACGTGTGGTCCCACAGGGGAAAGCTGAGGTCTTCCATGCTCTGCACCCGATACAAGAGGAAGAGGAGCCGGCTGAGCTCCCGGAGAAGGAAGAAGCAGCAGCTGCAGGAGTTCACTATTTCCTCCATCCGAACAGTGAGCGGGTGTGGCTGGACAAGTGGCGGTATGATGCTGCTGAGAGCCATTTCCATGGTTGCAGTGGGAATAAAGCTGTGAAGAAGGAGCGCAGGCCAGAAGCAGAAGCCTCATCAGTTGCCTCGGCCGCCCCACTGAGGGACAAGTATGATCAAACCGGGAGAAGGGAACTGCTCCAGATGTTTCAGTTCATCTTTTGGTTTTTTTGGGTTTTTTGACCATCATATCACCTCCATTCTTTTCCCACATGAATTAGATTTTTCTTTTCTTTAAGCCATGCTTTGTCATTCTTCTGTGTTCAATCTTTTCCTTATGCTTTGTGTTTTGACTATCTGACCCATTGTTGTGTTTTACCATCCTCTTTTTTTCTTATGCATTTGTATAGTTGGATTGGGGTGGCTGTTGGTGGAGAATAGCTGTTTAAAAAGAAATTAAAATGAGTCTCTTACAGAATAAAAAGTCAGATTTTATATTGGTGTAAACAAACAACTGTATGCTGGGTGATTTTTAGTATAAGAATTAGTAATAATTTAGGCTTCATTTCCTTTTTTCCCTGACCTTCTGTGTCCTGTTCATACATCCCTGTCTTTTCCTTCCCTGCTTTCTACTTTGTAGAAAAATGAGTGCAGTGGACTTTCTGGCCAAGGAAAAGATCTGGTTTGACAAACCACGCTATGACGAAGCAGAGAGGCGCTTCTACGAGCACATGAATGGCTCACCACAACCTACAAAGGTAACCACGCCGCCTTACAAGTTAAATCTTGTGCTTTAAGCTTTTAATCCTCACATCTAATCTGAAACCATTGTACCATATTAATGTGGATTATTTACATCTTAAGTGTCTTTGCGTAGAGATTAGATTCTAACAGTGCATAGATTTTGTTTGTTCTGTGCTGCATTTGATCAAAACTGTATTATTCCACAGGCTGAATTTGAAGTTATATTTTATTTATTATAATTAAAAATAAATAAAGTAATACGTTAGAATATACCTTCTGTCTAAGGACGAATTTCAGCGTATCTTATTTGAGATTGTAATGTAAGTATATTTACATACAAATACTTACAGGTAGATACGGGACATTTTTACTGGAAACAGAAAATAATTGTACTTTAAATAATTTTAAGTACTACACACTTTCCTGGTAGTTTAGGGGGAAAACAAACAATTTTTCGCCATCTTATATCATTAGTATTTTGTACTTTTCAGGGCCTTTTGGTATTATAAAGTGGATTAATCTTGCCTTTTTACATTATTATTTTTGTACATTATTATTGAATATTCATTATGTTGATTATTTATTATTGAATTATTTTATTATTATTATTTTTTGATGTTTTTTTTTTTTTTTACTTGCGCTGTACTTAAAATTATTTATTATAATTATCTTTGTTTCCTGTAAAAACCTGACTTGTTAGCTCCTTATTCTAGTGTACCTATCCTTAAATATTTGTATGTAGATATAATTACATTGTAATTTAAATAAATTTCGGCCTTGGTCGCAGGCCATATTACAATGTAAACATCTAAGTAGATCGTCACTGTGACATCTTCTGCTGGTTTTGGATTTTGGATTCTGAAGCCTTAATTTTGGGATTTTGGACACAACCATGTGTTTTGAGCCAGAATAATTAGTTGACTAATTAAAATGATACAAAAGGCACCTGCAGCACAAATCCGCTAGAGGTCCGGTTTGACCAGAGCTGTGTAGTTGCAGTTTGTTTTTTTGTTTTTTTTTTTCTTTTTGTTTGTTTGGTTTTTTTGGGGGGGGTGTAAATCAATCTAATATTTTGGAATAAAATGTTCTAATTGTGGAGTCTGTCCTTGCGTCATAAAGTTGACAGCTGTTCATTTTCTTGAAGGATGCTGGCGCCAACACCATTCTTCAGGACATTGCCCGGGCCCGGGAGAACATCCAAAAGTCTCTAGCAGGGGTGAGTATCATCGAACACGCTGTATTTCATTTGATGGATAACATTGATGTGGTATTAAAAGTGCTTAAATTATCCAAGTACATGTATACATACTAACATAATTTCACCAATCACGACCATTTAGATCAGAGCATCCGGCCTTTTAGTTTTGGGGGTAATGTCTTTCTCTTTTAAGTAAATGGAGATGAAAAATTGAAATTGGCTTGGAAATAATTTCAAGTTATTCCAAAATGTAAGCTGTCTAATCTTAGCTTACATATTTGCATAATGCCCAGTTCAGACTACTATCAGGCACTGTGATCATCATCTTTTTAAAAAGAAATAATAGTGCAGTCTGACATCAGCATAGCTCAAAAACTAGTTTGAATTTAGAAATAACATAGCTATAGTGCTATCATTTTATGGTGACAGTCTAATACACATGGGACCAGTTGCCCTGCTTTTCTCTGACTTTTCCTAGCTTTCATTTCCTTGACGGAGATGGATTAAACTGACTGATAATGGAGATTTTGTTTGAGTTGAAGCTCTCTGTTGATCTGAAGGCTCTAAAGTGTAAATGTGGTTTAGTGTAAAAATGTGGTTGTAGTCTTTTATCTCTTCTGTGACCTCCGAGCTCTGTTTATTTCCTGTGGTTGCTCCAGTTGCTTTCTGTTCTGTGCTCCTCATTGCTCTCCTTTTGGCATGAACTTCAATAAATCCTGCTCCTTCCCTTCTCCTCATTTCCTTTCTTCCCTGAAATCTGGCCCCAAGCTGAAGACTACACTGTCTAACAGAGGGTCTGCTCAGCCTCCCATAAGCCAACATTCTCAGCTTGTAAGTGCCTCCAAAGCTTGTGTGTCACTGGAAGCACCTTTGTCAGTGGACTTTGTTGAAAACCACACTTTACTGATCTGAATACCTCAGCTTACAGATGCCTTTTCTGTGCAGTTTCCAATTCAGACACAGTCACCTGCATATTTCTACTGGGGTCTGTAAACTGCTGCATACTTGTGCTGTCACTTTCTGGCTCTAGAGCCTGGCTGTTGAGACTGCAACCTGCTGTTTTCTCACACATGGGTGTTCTGTTTGATGAAAAGACTAATATTCCACATCCTCCATCAGATGTTCTCATTAAACTGTATTGATCCCTCTCCGTTTCTGTCTTTGCGGTTCAGAGCACAGGCAGCAGCATCAGCAGCAATTCGGCTGATCACGGAGAACTCGTTTCCCGAATCAAGAGCCTGGAGCTGGAGAACCAGAGCTTACACAAAGGTGGGTTTGTTTTCAGCTTTGATC
The DNA here is from genome assembly GCF_056152115.1 of Neolamprologus brichardi. NCBI lineage: Eukaryota > Metazoa > Chordata > Actinopteri > Cichliformes > Cichlidae > Neolamprologus > Neolamprologus brichardi. The sequence continues at coordinate 27,079,814 of NC_142120.1, forward strand.
AGGTGTTAATGCATTTTCCTTCTTTACTTACAGCAGAGCTATTTTGGTGCCCTCAGCTGAAGTTAAGTATTATTAGAACTGCAGCTAATAATGATCAAATGACTTTGACAGGACTTTTTTTTTTTAAATACATGAAAATGGTGTCATCACACTTTTTTTTTTCTAATCAACAAGCTCTCTAACTGCAAATGCAGGCACCAGTCTAACAGACCTACAGAGCTGGAGACCTTTTGTAAAACAGAGACAAGTGAATGAACAGGATTAACTACTGATTTACATTTGATTGGTTGTAAAGTTAAAGGATTATTCAGTGCTGTTGTCTTAACTCTCACAGTGTTTGATCTGCTAGAATATTGGGGGTGGGGGAAAAATCGATACTGTGTAGTATCGTGATATTTTGTTTGCTAATAATGTATTGATACAGGGACAGCAGAAATCAATATTTTGTTACAAAAAAGGTTTTTGTGCTCTGACTTCAGAGCATGTTGATCCTTTTTCTGAGCAAGAATCCTGACATTCCTTCACTGTCCAAATGTGTTTAACTTTTTTTTTGGCAGCAATAAACATGACAGTTTACTTATTTTAATTTAAGACATGTTTTATTTTAATTAAGTTTAAAACTTTTTTATTTAATGTAAAATTATATTTTGTTTTAATCTACTTTCAAATTCTTCAGTTGCTGAAGGGGCTGCATAGTTTTCATAAATTGCATAGTTCAGAATAGCTATAATTGTACCAGATGGTTGCATTCAGTTAAGTTGGACTAGACTGTAATACAAACCGTTCAGTTTGTCAACAATAAAACTGACTGAAATGAGAGAAAGACTGAGTGTGAGACTTTGATATTAGATAAAATTAATATTGATAAAGTTTACCTTTATGTACAGAATCTGAATATCGCAAAATATTTTAAAAAATTGCAATAATATCGTATCGTGCGTTAAGTATTGTGATAATATCGTATCGTGGGATGTACGGTGATTCCCACCTCTATAGAATATGCATCACTTCTTTACTCAAATTCACATGTTCCTCATTCATGCTAAACTCACTCTTGTATCTCATGTCTCTTTAGTGGTGGAGAACTTGAGGGCAGCACTTTCCAAACTGGAATGTCGGGTTTCAGTTTTGGAGAAGTCTCCTGCAGCCGTCAGCCCAGCTTCTGCTCCTGCTCCTTCAGTCCCTTACACAAACGTGAGTTTTTAAACATTCAACCAGCTTTCACCTTTCAGAATCCAGAGATGTTTCCACTCTTTTAATTTTCTTCAGGGCACTGCTGTCCAGCAGAAGACCAGCACCCCAGCTAAAGAGGAGGAGGAGGAGGATGACGATGATATTGATCTGTTTGGTAGTGATGAAGATGAAGAGGCAGACAAACTCAAAGAACAGAGATTGAAAGAGTATGCAGAGAAAAAGGCCAAGAAGCCTGCCATCATCGCCAAGTCCTCCATCTTATTGGATGTCAAACCTGTAAGTCTGTGCTCTGTCTGAGGTCAATTATTTAAAAAAGAAAAAAAAAAAGCTCACTGTCTGTTTTTTCTGCTTCTTTTAGTGGGATGACGAAACAGACATGGCGAAGCTTGAGGAGTGTGTGCGCTCGGTACAGGCCGACGGTCTGTTATGGGGGACGTCCAAACTGGTTCCTGTTGGATACGGCATCAAAAAGCTCCAGATTGCGTGTGTGGTGGAGGACGACAAAGTGGGAACAGACATGTTAGAGGAGGAAATCACCAAGTTTGAGGATTATGTAAGTCTTGTTCAGTATTTCTGTTAAGCTCTCATACAATAACAGACTAACTGGGCATCCAGAATTCCCATCACAGTGGGAAATGTTGGTTGATTGATTTAATAATCACAATAGCAATCACCCCACAAAAACCCCCAAAATCAGATGATGCTCTAGTGACAGTAGGAAGGAAGAACAGCCATCTGCTGCTGAAATCCAAATCGCATTAACTTGCAATAGTAAAACGGCTAATAGACAAAGCCACCGTTTCCCCTCTACTCCTCCTTACTCTTTTAATGCTAATTTTAATTACATATATGCATTTTTTATCATTAAAATGTAGGTAAACATACTCAAACATAGAAATTAAAATAGATTAAAAGCATCAGAGAAGCTGAAGTGAACAGATTAGGTTCAGTGAGGATGGCTCACCTAGGAAAATAAGAGCAATGTGACAGAATCATCACATTATCAGCCACAGCCAGCACACTGCTGCCACCTTGAGGCAGAAAGGGACAAAGTGAAGCTGAAAGACTCCATAACACGAGCAGTTGTACAAGAACAGTTTGAGTCATTTTTTTCTTCAGGGTGACATCAGGAACAGTATCCGGTGTAAAACGCGCTCAAATCAAAACATGCAGTTACTCGCTGTCGTGAATAATCTGGTACACTTACATTTTTTTGCTTTATTTTAGGTCCAGAGTGTCGACGTAGCAGCATTCAACAAGATCTGACCCCGTCCTCTTCATGTCTTCATGTCATGCCTTGATTCTCTGCTGATTGTGTCAATGGTTAAAAATAATAATAATAAAATAACTTCTTGCACTGAACCTAATTTCTCTGTTTCTCGTATTTTGACGGAGGTCTCAGAGCAGATGGATTAAAAATTTTCTGCATGGCTGAATGTGGTATTCAGCCATTCCAAGAGGAATGTGAAAAAAGATGTCTGAGGGGAGGGGTGTACCACAAAGCAAGCTTATTGAACAGCACTTTTCTTTTTTATCTTTTTAGCTAGGTGTCTGTGTTTTTTAACCTGGCTGGAAGATCATAGTGATGCATAGTAAAATAATAAAGCGGGTTATGTTGTCGCAGTTGCAGATACACAATTACAGATAAAAAATTATAAATTAGAAACTGTTAGCCTCTCTGTGGGCTGTTGATTCACATTCACTTGCAATTTCACTTAAAAAACAAAAACAAAAAAACAATTTGATTGGAGGATTTTAGGACCACTCCCACAGTCTATCGCCATTTGTCTTCATTTTGTGCACAAGAGAGTCAAATCATGCATTAAAAGCCACACAGACACTAAAGCAGAAAGCCTGGTTTCATCAAACAGTTAATATAAAGAAGACTGGCTGTGTTACAATACAAAAGGTGATAGTAGAGCTACACAGCAGGATAGAGAGGCTTGTTGACGTTTTCCTCCACCCTGTGCAGGACATCGTGTAGTAGTGCTCATTCCGTGTCAGACAGGTGCAAGTCACACTCCAGGAGATCATTTCTGTCAAAAGTGGGAAACATGGCAGAATTAGATGCTTTTTTTTTTTGCTTTGTAAGTAAACTGGTTAAACACGAGGAATGTGTTTCCATGGCTAAACAGCTGCTCCCAAGCCACCACCAAGCACAAGTGTCAGATGTAGTGGTGTAATGTATGCTGCCACTGGTCTCTGGAGCAGTGAAGATGTGTTCTCTGGGGTGAGGAATCAGGCTTCCATCTTCATCTTCATCCGCTTTATCCGGGGCCGGGTCGCGGGGGCAGCAGCCTAAGCAAAGAGGCCCAGGCCTCCCTCTCCCCAGCCACCTCCTCCAGCTCATCCGGGGGAACACCAAGGCGTTCCCAGGCCAGCCGAGAGATATAATCTCTCCAGCGTGTCCTGGGTCTGCCCCGGGGCCTCCTCCCGGTGGGACATGCCTGGAACACCTCACCCAGGAGGCGCCCAGGGGGCATCCTTACCAGATGCCCAAACCACCTCAGCTGGCTCCTTTCGATGTGGAGAAGCAGCGGCTCTACTCTGAGCCCCTCCCGGATGGCCGAACTTCTCACCCTATCTCTAAGGGAGATGCCAGCCACCCTTCGGAGGAAGCTCATTTCCGCCGCTTGTATCCGCGATCTCGTCCTTTCGGTCACTACCCACAGCTCGTGGCCATAGGTGAGGGTAGGGACGTAGATCGACCGGTAAATTGAGAGCTTCGCTTTTACACTCAGCTCCCTCTTCACCACGACGGACCGGTGCAGCGTCTGCATTACTGCAGCTGCAGCCCCAATCCGTCTGTCGATCTCCGACTCCCTTCTCCCATCACTCGCGAACAAGACCCCGAGATACTTGAACTCCTCCACTTGGGGCAGGACCTCATCCCCGACCCGGAGTGGGCACTCCACCCTTTTCCGGCTGAGAACCATGGCCTCAGATTTGGAGGTGCTGATCCACATTCCCGCTGCTTCACACTCGGCTGCGAACCGCTCCAGTGCGAGCTGGAGGCCCTCAATCGATGAAGCCAACAGAACCACATCATCCGCAAAGATCAGAGATGAGATCCTGAGGCCACCAAAGCGAAAGCCCTCCGCCACTTGGCTGCGCCTAGAAATCCTGTCCATAAAAATTATGAACAGAACCGGTGACAAAGGGCAGCCCTGGCGGAGCCCATCACCCACCGGGAACGAGTCCGACTTATTGCCGGCAATGCGAACCAAGCTCTTGCAACGGTTGTATAGGGATCGAATGGCCCGTAGCAATGGGCCAGACACCCCATACTCCCGCAACACCTCCCACAGGACACCCCGAGGGACACGGTCGAATGCCTTCTCCAAGTCCACAAAACACATGTAGACTGGTTGGGCAAACTCCCATGCACCCTCAAGTATCCTCGAGAGGATGAAGAGCTGGTCCAGTGTTCCGCGACCAGGACAAAAACCGCATTGTTCCTCCTGCATCAGAGGTTCGACTAGCGGACGAACTCTCCTTTCCAGCACCCTGGCATAGACTTTCCCGGGGAGGCTGAGGAGTGTGATCCCCCTGTAGTTGGAACACACCCTCCGGTCCCCCTTCTTAAAGATGGGGACCACCACCCTGGTCTGCTAATCCACGGGTACTGCCCCTGATCTCCACGCAACATTGCAGAGGCGTGTCAGCCAGGACAGCCCTACAACGTCCAGAGCCTTCAGGAACTCGGGGCGGACCTCATCAACACCAGGGGCTCTGCCACCAAGGAGTTGTTTAACTGCCTCAGTGACCTCGCCCCCAGAAATTGGCGGGTCATTCCCCTCATCCCCAGACTCTGCTTCCTCCTTGGAAGACGCGTCAGTGGGATTAAGGAGGTCCTCGAAGTATTCCTTCCACCACCTGACAATTTTCTCAGTCGACGTCAGCAGCGCTCCGCCAGCACTATACACAGTGCAGGTAGAGCACCGCTTTCCCCTCCTGAGACGCCTGATGGTTTGCCAGAACCTCTTCGAGGCAGTCCGAAAGTCTTTTTCCATGGCCTCTCCGAACTCCTCCCACACCCGAGTTTTTGCTTCAGCCACTGCCCGAGCCGCATTCCGCTTGGCCTGTCGATACCTGTCGGCTGCCTCCGGAGTCCCACAGGCTAACCAAGCCCGATAGGACTCCTTCTTCAGCCTGGTGGCTCCCTTCACCTCTGGTGTCCACCATTTGGTTCGGGGATTACCACCACGGCAGGCACCAACCACCTTGCGGCCGCAGCTCAATGCAGCAGCTTCGGCAATGGAGGCGCTGAACATGGTCCATTCGGACTCAATGTCCCCCGCCTCCCTCGGAATGCTGTTGAAGCTCTGCCGGAGGTGTGCGTTGAAGATCTCGCGGACTGGGGCCTCTGCTAGTCGTTCCCAGCACACCCTCACTACGCGTTTAGGTGCACCAGGTCTGTCCAGCGTCCTCCCCCGCCACCTGATCCAACTCACCACCAGGTGGTGATCAGTTGACAGCTCAGCCCCTCTCTTTACCCGAGTGTCCAGAACATATGGTCGCAGGTCTGGTGATACGATTACAAAATCGATCATCGACCTACGGCCTAGAGCGTCCTGGTGCCACGTGCACTTATGGACACTCTTATGTTCGAACAAGGTGTTCGTTATGGCCAAACTGTGATTAGCACAGAAGTCCAACAACAAAGCACCACTCGGGTTCAGATCAGGGAGGCCGTTCCTCCCAATCACGCCCCTCCAGGTCTCGCTGTTGTTACCCACGTGAACATTGAAGTCTCCCAGCAGGACAACAGAGTCTCCAGGTGGAGCACCTTCCAGCACCCCCCCCAGGGACTCTAAGAAGGCTGGGTACTCCGAACTGCCACTCGGCGCATAAGCGCAGATGACAGTCAGGACCCGTTCCCCGACCCTAAGGCGCAGGGAACAAACCCTCTCGTCCACCGGGAAAAACCCCAACGTACCGGCAGCAAGCCGAGGGGATATTAGAATACCCACCCCAGCCCGCCGCCTCTCACCAGGGGCAACTCCAGACTGAGACAGAGTCCAGCCCCTCTCCAGGAGACTGGTTCCAGAGCCCAAGCTGTGCGTAGAGGTGAGCCCGACTATATCTAGCCGGTACCTCTCAACCTCACGCACTAACTCAGGCTCCTTCCCCACCAGAGAGGTGACATTCCATGTCCCTATTGCCAGTCTTGGCAGCCGGGGGTCAGTCCGCCAGGGCCTCCGCTCCTGGCCGCCACCCGGCACACAATGCACCCGACCCCTATGGCGCCTCCTGCGGGTGGTGGGCCTGCGGGAGGATGGGCCCATGTCTCCTCTTCGGGCTGTGCCCGGCCGGGCCCCATGGACTAAGGCCCGGCCACCAGACGCTCGCCCTCGGGCACCCTCCCCGGGCCTGGCTCCAGGGCGGGGCCCCGGTAACCCTATCCCGGGCAGGGTAAACTGTTCCCTCTGTGTTTTTTTCATAGGGGTCTTCTGAATCGCTCTTTGTCTGGTCCCTCACCCAGGACCAATTTGCCATGGGAGACCCTACCAGGGGGCAAAAGCCCCCAGACAACATAGCCCCTGGGATCCCTGGGACACACAAACCCCTCCACCACGATAAGGTTGCGATTCACGGAGGAGAGGAATCAGGCTTCTGTCTGGCAATCCAATGGGCGAGTTTGGGTTTGGTGGTTGCAGGACAATGGTAGTTGTCTGACTGCATTGCGCAAAGTGTAAAGTTTCAAAGGTGGTGTGGGATTGTTGTTCAGGAGTTCAGGCTTGGCCCCTTAGTTCCAGTGAAAGGAACTCTTAATTTTTCAGCACATCAAGACATTTTGGACAATGTTTAGGGATGGTCCCTTCCTGTTTCAACATGACTGCACACCAGTGCACAAAGCAGGTCCATAAAGACATGGACGAGTGTGTTTGGTGTAGAACAACTCGACTGGCCTGCACAGAGTCCTGACCCCGATAGAACACCTTTGGGATGGATTAGCGCGGACACTGTGAGCTAGGGATGCACCGATTCCACTTTTTTGGAAACGAGTACGAGTACTTGAATTTCAGTACTCGCCGATACCGAGTACTTAATAAAAACATGATTTAAATTTAAACAGGTAACAGCTTTAGTCATATAATTTAACAAAAAAAACCAAAAAAAAAACCAAGGGACTGGTTTGGAATTAAGAACATTTATTTAAAATGAAAAGCATGTTGTATGCAACATATTACTGAATAAATAATTATGAAAAAAAAATTTAAACAGTGACAGTGCAACTCAAGTATTGTTTTCAGTTTATTGTAAACTCTTTGGACAACACAAGGGGCATTAATAAACATCTTTGCCATTTAGTGCACAATATTTGAATAAACTAACAACATCCACCAACATAGAACTGTGGCAGTCAGTGCAACTGAGGTAGGTATTAACATCAAGTCTAAGATGACTCACTTAATGGAGAGAAAAAGTGAGTGGCAGGGTTTTTGTTTTTTTAAGAAAAGTAGCTTTTCTGCATTATCAGCAGTCAGACTGTTTCTGTTTTCATCTATAATGTGTGACACTGAGCTAAAAAGCCTTTCACTTTCCACACTGCTACATGGGGCTGAGAGGTATTTACTCGTCTGTTTCTCTGTTTGGACGTCTCACAAGCACAGTCACAGCTGGGATGACATCAGAGGCTAGTGCGTCGTAGCTGCTCACTTTTTTAGTTAGTTCCTCAAAGGGGGCGAGGATGGCAACAGTCGTCTCCATAAGAGCCCATTGGTGAGCGGTGAGATAGTCAGGGAGTTCGTGCTCGGACACATACACGCCCAGCACTCGCTTTTGCTCAGTGAGGGACTGGAGCATGTAACACGTCTGTACGTCCTGCTGCAGTCTCTTTATTGGATGGTTGAGCTGTCCCTGAATGTCCTCGAGACGGGAGTAGGCTAAGGCGGAATGTTTAAAATGCCCAACTATTTTCCGTCCCACTGCTATAGCATCAGCTATGCTCCTCTGTGCTAATAAGCATGGGTAAATAAGCTTGGGTAAACTCTTTGTACTCGTTGTCGTGTTGGGATTTTGGTGCTTGATTAAATTACTTGTGTTAAATGCGCTACCTTTTGAGCCTCCTCTGGACAATTTCGCTGAGCACAATTTGCAGTCCGCCTTTGTTTTCACGTCTTGTTCACTTTGAAATAGTTCCACACGGCTGACTTGTCTCGCCTACCCTTCTCTCAGCTCTGAGCTGCAGCCGGGGCCTGGGGGCGGGCAATCGGCGCCTGTGATTAACCCCTTACATACCGACAGGTCTCAGACCGTGGTATCGGTCCCTGGTATCGGGGGACTTTTAATGAGTACGAGTACTTTAGAAAATGTGGTATCGAGGCCGATACCAGTATCAGTGCATCCCTACTGTGAGCCAGGACTTCTCATCCAACATCAGATTAACAACAAAGCTGGGATAGTTTATTTTATGTTTTATTTTTTGTTCACTCATATAGAAGATCTGTCTCTCTCTTCCACTTCTGATCACATACATACGAATGATTCAAATGCATGTACACACAGTAATGTAAACTGTAAGAGCAGCTCTTATTTGGTGATGTTTACAGCGACGTTTTCATTTAATCGCAGGATTTTCACCCCCGTGTCTTGCTTTAACCAAAGGTACCTCTGATTTCATTAGAGCTTCAAAATTTTATGATGATTCACTTTCGCTAAGTTAGATCTTTTTATATATTTTTCAGGTTTTAAACCTTTTAAAACCCAAAGAGGAGAAGGGGTGAGAGGAAAGTTAGGGTGAAGTCAGCTTATCCCCCTGAGTGATGTGACTCCCAGAGCTTATTAGAGAAACGGTAGAGAAATGATAAATAATAATGAAGCATTATCATCACTGTGATGGGTTTCTGAATTTCAAGGAGTCAAAAACACGAGAGTTTCAAAGTTTGAAACTCCACATGTGCTCATATTTTAGACAACGTTGTGGAAGTTTTCAGAGGCTTGATGTTCTGTTCAGTTCATAGTAACATTTATTTGACTTACTAGTGAAATATGCTTATTACTGGTTTAATACAATTTTATTATTTATTATTTATTTAAAGAAAGCGATTCTGGGCCACTTGGTAACCTTTTGAGGATGCAATGATTTCACTTGTCCACTAGATAGAACTATTTAGCCTTGTATTATATAGGCTGGGTAGGAAGGTCACCCAGAGAGACAGACTAAGGTGAACTTGCCAGGTAAGATAACATGTAAAACAGATACATTTTATTCATCCCAAAGTTGGGAAATTCCTTTCTTACAAGATGGGTTAAAAACATCAAATATAAAAACAAATATTTTAACATATGTACCTCAATAACAATAAAATCTAATAAAGCATTTTTAAAAATGAGGTAATAATTAACCTGAAATAAACTAAAAATACAATAAATAAAACCAACATTAAATATAATTACAATCTAATTATAATGGCTTAAGCTAGGACAGTTAAAATGCAGAGAACATTACCCTTGAGTTCCTAGTTGGAACTTGATAGCTGGGCAGCGCAGCCTGACAGACAGTTATCTATCTCTCTGTGTTAGCCTGTAAGAAAAACAATAACAGCTGATGACAGGGTGTGCCAGCAGAGCCAAACCAACGGCAAAGAAGTCTTCATGCACCAATGAATGTCTTTAACTTAGAGGTAAAATGTGATCCCTTGACCTGTGCAGCAACATTTGTCATTGGATCATTGGTGCAAAATGTAACACATCTATAACTGAAATTAAATAGTTTTTGAAACAAAAAACTTCTTGTTTGAAACAAACAAGCTAGAAGTATATAAATCAAGGAAAAAAAACTTCTAAATTGATCCAGTGGTTGAAATTCTTTCATAAAATAATTGTTATCCAAATGGGAACAATTATCAAACTAGAACATTTTGAAATTTTTTAAATTCAAGTTGCCAATAAATTAATGGTGCCAGGGAGACATGTTTTTAAATTTTGATGCTTTTATCTACTTTTGAAAGATTGTTTTAGGTCTTAACAAATTTTGAGATGTATGC